>NC_046187.1:67548003-67669811 GCF_011004875.1 Balearica regulorum gibbericeps
TCTCTACCTCCTCCCTCCCAGCTGTGCAAGAGGGTGAGGAATGGGGGTTGTGGTCACTTATCACACATTGTTTCTGCTGCTGCTTCCTCCTCAGGGGAAGGACTCCTCACACTCTTCCCTGTTCCAACGTGGGGTCCCTACCACAGGAGATAGTCCACCACAAACTGCTCCAGCGTGAGTCCTTCCCACAGGCTGCAGTTCTTCACAAATTGCTCCAGGCTCTTCCACAGGGTGCAAACCTTCGGGAACAAACTGCTCCAGCGTGGGTCTCCCGTGTGATCACAAGTCCTGCCAGCAAACCTCCTTCAGAATGGGTTCCTCACTCCATGGGTCCAGAGGTACTGCCATGAGCCTCTCCCAGCATGGGCTTCCCACAGGGTCACGGCCTCCTTAGGGGGCATCCATCTGCTCTGGCTTGGGGTCCTCCAAGGGCTGCAGGTGGATATCTGGTCCACCATCAACCTCCATAGACTGCAGGTGGACACCCTTCTTAAATATTTTCTCACAGAGGTGCTACCACTGTAGCCTTGGACAGTGGCAGATCCGTCTTGGAGCTGGCTGGCATTGGCTCTATTGGACATAGGGGAAGCTTCTGGAAGCTTCTTACAGAAGCCACCCCTGTAGCACCCCACTACCAAAACTTTGCCACGCAAACAAAACATATCTGCTGACCCTGGTTTGGCTTGCTTTGTACCCTCCTTTGGTGTTTTGCAGACTCTGCTCATGGCAATTCCTACCTGGGTCTCTAGAGATCTGCAACTCCTCATGCTGCTCTCTTGTGAGACTACACCACCATCAGGGTGAGCCACCTGCACACAAACATTAACCGCTGACCAAATGGAGCTTCAGTCCGGAGGGACCTGGAGAAACTCCAGGATTTGGCCAAAAGAGACCTCGTGAAGTTGACAAGGAGAATTGGCCAGTCTGGCCTCAGGGAGAAGAACCAAGCTGTCCATCAGGGCCAGCTGGGACCTGCTGTGCTGAGGAGTGACTCTGAGGAGAAGGGCCTGGCAGCTGCGAGGGACACCATAGGAGCCAGGGGTTTCTGCTCCCTGTGAAGAAGGCCAGTTGCATACGGGGCTGCGTTAGGACGAGCATGGTCACCCAGAGCAGGGGAGTTCTTATGGCCCTTGACACCGCACTGGTAGGGACCCCCACGCATGGCTTTGTCCCAGTTCTGGGCTCCCTCTTTTGCTGGAGCTGGGAGGAGCTGGAGAGTGGCCAGAGGAGATGTGGCCAGGTGGAGTTTGGGGCCTGAAGCAGATGGGCTGTGTGGAGGGGCTGAGAGACCTGGGCTTCTTTGGCCCCTTTGCCCAGTGGTGGAGAGGCTGAGGGCAGTCTAGGAGTAGCCTGAGACTGCTTGAAAGGTGGTTTCTGAGATGGTGGAGCTTTTCTGAAAACTGGGAAACATCATGAGAAAGAAAAGATGGATGGCATCAAGCGCAGCTTGGGAGGTTGAGATGGGACATGAGGAGAAAGAAATGTCCCTGCAAGTGCAGTTCTGTGGTACAAGAGGCCACCCAGCAAGAGTCTGGATCAGCCAGAGCTTTGCATTTCAGTGAACAGTCTGTGAGGATGGAGAGATATCAGCAAGGGTAGGAAGACGCTCAGGTGAGACCCAAGATGGTAAGCAGACGGGGTGTCAAGAGCCTGCAGGGAAAGAGGTGCAGGTGTGGGACACCGTAGGACATCCTGTGGTGGAGACATCTGGGGGCAGTGGCAAGGCTGAAAGCTCCCAAGACAGCCAAGGTCTTGGTCTGCTGGGCTGTGGCTGTTCTCTCTGCAGGTGATGCCTGTGAGGAGACGTCTTCTCATTAGAGCACCAGGACTTCATCGCCCCCTTGTCACAACCTGTGAGCCTGAGAAAGATTGTGTGGTAGTCCTGCTCTAGGCATTGCACATCCCCACATCACAGTGGCCCAGGAAGAGCCCTGAGACACGTGTGAGGGACAGGATCTCCCCTCCCAGGGGCTGGGGGTCAGGGCTTGGCCCTTTAAAGTGATGAAACACACCCAGGTTTCCTCAGCATCAGAGCCACCTTGCCATTGCCTTTGCCTCCCTGTCCTCACTGCCTCCACTTTCCTGCTCTAACCAGCCCCAGAGTTGCTTTGTCAGTCATGGCCCTCAGGGGGACCCAGTAATGCTCCAAGAAACTGTGGAGGTTGCATCGGACTGTGACTTCTTGAGAGGTTTCATCAGCTTCCTCTCAGGGTCTGAGCTTCATGGACTCATCCCCAAACCCACCAGAGGGGTCATTAACATGCCGCCTTGGGCTGGTCCTCTGCTGCTGCTCTCCTGGGACGGAGGGAGCTCCTGGCAAGTGGGCTGTGCTGCAGAGAGACATCTCTGCCCAGGAGCAGCTCCTCTGCAGAGCCCAGCAGGGCTGAGGGCTCTGCCTGCAGGCACCGAGGGGAGAACAGCGAGGCAGAGAGAGCTGAAAGGCAGTTGGAAATGGGAGGATGGCTGAGAGCTCACGGAAGGAGAAATCTTCAGAGCCCTTGACACGGTAAGTCTCTGGGTGCAGGGCAATGCCGATGGGGTTCCTGGAGGCATCTCCTCAAGCTGGCAGAGCCCAGAGCTGATGGGATCTGCCAGGTGGACTCCCTGTGCAGAGGCAAGTTTGACTGGCTGTGAATGCAGGTGTGCAGCCAGGGGTGCCCAGTTGTGTCCTTCAGAGCAGGGTCCCTGCAGCCCAGGGGCTGTGTGCCGGGGCAGGGACTCTGCCGCCTGCCAGGGTCAGCACTCAGCCTGCCCGGGGAGCTCCCCAGGGCACTGCAGGGAGAAGCTGTGGGTGGGAGGAGCGACCCCCTGGAAGGGCAGGGCAGGGTCCTTCTGCTCTTGAGAGGGTGTTGTGTGGGTCAGGGCTGTTCACAGCTCCAGATCACCCCTGGGACATTTCCCAGGGTACTCTTCAAGGAGCATTGAGATCCCCTTGGGCAGTGCCCTGCTGCCAGGAGGGGTCTGCAGGGCAGAGCTGAGCACACAGAGGGTGGGATGGGCTCTGTGAGCAGGGACAGGGAGGAGAGGTGTGGACAGAGCAACAGCTCCTGGCAGGGACAGCTCCAGGCAGCAGAGACATGGGCAGGGAGTGGGAGGAAACTGCAGACAAGCCCTGGGCTAGGCTGCCTTCAGCCTGCTCTCTTTTGGTCCCTCCCTCTCCATGTCTGCTGGGCGTTGTCTGCTGAGCAAGGAGCTGACTCTGCCTTTAGGACATCCCATCTTCAGGACATCTGACTGTCTGCTTTGCCTGTGCTGCTGGGCTTGGGAGCTGCCCCAGAAGAGCAGGGCTGTGCTGTAGGATCCCAGGGAGTGCTGAGCTTTCCCTTGGAGGTCAGTTCTCTCCTCTCAGAGGCCTTTGCTTCTCTCTGAGAGGGGCTGTGTCCTTCTCTCTGAATCATAATTCCACCTCTGGGCTGGGAAAGTGAACAGTTTGCAGATCTGCCCTTTGAAACAGGACTCCTCTGCTCTCCTTAGAGTCTTGTTTTGTTCTATTTTTTAGAGAGTAATTTATGTTTGTTGTCACCTTCAAGGCAACAGAATCAAATGTGCAGGGTATTTCACTAGGGGTCTAATGGACAGTGCAGCTCTCCTGACTCTGCATTAAGGTACAAAGACCCCAGCCCCTTTCACGTGAACTGTCTCAAGACTCTTCCCATTTTTATCAGCAAATGTGTTTACCCCTCAGAGCAAAAATCCCCTGATGTAATGGTCAAAAATAAAAAACACAGACAACATTCCTATAAGGACATGCTAAGCTTCTCTTGTGCAGCCTGCACTCTTCAAAATCATGAGTGCGGAGATTTAATTTCTCCATTGAAGGTGGATTACATCTGACATGGGTTGAGTAGATTGGAGCTGTCAGAAGCCAGCTCCAAGTACCCACTGCAGCTGAGCACAGCTGTCTCCTCAGCTTCTCACAACACACTCAGCCAGCACAAACCAGAGAAAGGAAATGCATTTTGATTATTGGGTATTTCTATGAAAAAGCGAGTAACTATGCTCAGAGGAGTCTATCCTAAATTTCCCCTGTCCTTTGCTTTTTTTTAACCAGCCCCATGCCAAGAAATATCACATGTCCAACAGCAGCTCCATCACCGAGTTCCTCCTTTTGGCATTCGCAGACACACGGGAGCTGCAGCTCTTGCACTTCTGGCTCTTCCTGGGCATCTACCTGGCTGCTCTCCTGGGCAATGGCCTCATCATCACTGCCATAGCCTGCCACCACCACCTCCACACCCCCATGTACTTCTTCCTCCTCAACCTCTCCATCCTCGACCTGGGCTCCATCTCCACCACTGTGCCCTAAAGCCATGGCCAACTCGTTCTGGGACACCAGGGCCATCTCCTACACAGGATGTGCTGCACAGGTCTTTTTCTTTTTCTTTCTGATCTCAGCAGAATATTTCCTTCTCACTGTCATGTCCTATGACCGCTACGTTGCCATCTGCCAACCCCTGCACTACGGGACCCTGCTGGGCAGCAGAGCTTGTGTCCACATGGCAGCAGCTGCCTGGGGCAGTGGGTTTCTCTATGCTGTGCTGCACACGGCCAATACATTTTCTATACCACTCTGCCAGGGTAATGCCCTGGACCAGTTCTTCTGTGAAATCCCCCACATCCTCAAGCTCTCCTGCTCAGACACCTACCTCAGGGAAGTTGGGCTTCTTATATTAAGCTGTTTTTTAGGTTTTGGTTGTTTTGTTTTCATTGTGGTGTCCTATGTGCAGATCTTCAGGGCTGTGCTGAGGATCCCCTCTGAGCAGGGACGGCACAAAGCCTTTTCCACGTGCCTCCCTCACCTGGCCGTGGTCTCCCTGTTTATCAGCACTGTCATATTTTCTCACCTAAAGCCCGCCACCATCTCCTCCCCATCCCTGGACCTGCTGGTGGCAGTTCTGTACTCGGTGGTGCCTCCAGCAGTGAACCCCCTCATCTACAGCATGAGGAACCAGGAGCTCAGGGATGCCTTGAGGAAACTAATCCAATGGACCTTGCACCACCAACAGTAATTTGCCTCCCCTTCTCTGCAGAGTGCCCAGAACATCTTTTAGGCCTCTCCCCATTTTTGGGTTTGTTTTTTGTTTTGTTTTTCCCCTGATAATCATCCTTAGAGGTAATTGCTTGGGTTCATAGCACTTTTCTTGAGGCTCTCTCCTGTTGTGTCTGATCCTTGAAGAACCTTGTGTCACCTTTTGCCTTCCTAATAGCCTCTCTGCAATAAAAGGGGATCTCCTGAGGGAGGTGCCTGCAGCCTGGGCTCTCCTTGATACAGCTGTGGCTAAGAACAAGCCAGAGGAATTGGACTTTCCAAGTGTCTTCTGCCCGGTTTTCTCCTTCTGTTTGGGGAAATAATCTCATGGTATCACTGTTAGACACCAAGCACTTAGTTGAAGGCTCTCTTCTTGGTGTCCAGGGGCATTGGAAATGGTGCACGAGCTCCCAGTCACCTTCCTCAGGCTGTCACAGGTATGACGGGGCTGATGGCAGATGTCCGTCCATGTGGAAAGGAATCTGGTGTGGTCAGGAGAGGATGGGGACACTGCAGGTACTCCGGGGTGGGAAGTGAATGGAGACTCAGAAGGTGAAAGACCCTGAGATTAAGTCCCCCCAGGGCAGAGCACTCACTCCAGGTACCCAGACACAAAGACTCTGCAGTGCTGTGGGAGTCCGTGAAGATGCAGCAGGCACAGGGCAGGAGACTGGAGAGATGCAGGAGGAGGCGCAGGGCCAGGACTCTCCTGGTGTCCTGGGGAGCAGGGCTGGCGGGGAGGCAGAGTGGGGCAAAGGCGGTCAGGGCTGGGGATCCCCTGCAGCGTCAATGCAGGAGAGGCCGAGAGTGAGTGGCCTGTGCTGGCACTTGGGGCCAGCTGCAGCCCTGGGGCCGATGGGGAGGCTGAGACCCCCCTCTGCCTCCCAGCAGCTGCTGTGCCCTTCAGAGGGGCTGGGGCTGTGGGGTGAGTGCCCAGAGCTCTGCAGCAGCCCAGACTGCCAGCCCAGACTGGGCTGCTCTGCTGGGCTGTGCTGGGGAGAGGGCAGGGAAGGTGCGGGAGAGCCGGGGAGGGGATGGGCTGGACTGGAAAGTGCCTAGGACAGGAACAGCCTGACGTTATCGGAGCTCTGTGACCATCCAGGGTGAGGACCCGCTCCAGTGGGCATGTGGAGCAGAGCCTGATCTCCTGGAGAAGGAAGCAAGTCATCAGAGGTGCAGGAGAGAGGAGCTGGTCTGTGCCATGTTCCCTGGACACGCTGGGGAAGCTGCCCCAGGGCAATTGGGATTAACTGCCCCACGCATCGTCCATTTCCCTCTCTGGCCATACACCCAGCCCTGGGGAGGGACCTTTGTTGTGGGGCCAGCTCCGTCCTCCTGCTGGGCTCAGTGCCTGTCCTGGGGCACGGCCAGCCCGGTGCCGTCTCTCTTCTGTCCCAGACCCTGCAGATCCCACCGCACGGCTGACTGCTGACACCTGCATGGGACACGACTGAGGTTGTGCAGGGGCAGGTACTGGTGGGGGGCTGCTAAATGGAGGGCTGCTGCGGGTGGAGGCATGGATGGCTGCCACGGGGACTGTGCTGCTGGAGATGTTTCCCTATCCCATGAACGCACCCTGCTCTATCTAGTGCCTGCACTGCAGGGCCGGGGGGCCATGTTGGGCAGCAGGGCTTGGCCAGCCCAGCTGAGGAGGGCTCCTCTTCTTGCCCCACGCTCTTCAGCCCGCTGTCAGCCTATAGGCATTGCCACAGTGCCTCTGCGCTGGCTGTTGGGTGTCTCCATGTGCCCTGCTCTGAGCCCATGCCGGGACCTGCCGTGGGTGTCTCTGCTGGAGCTGGGCACCATGGCCTGCCTGCACAGTCCCAGGAGATCCTCGACATGCTGCCCTTGGCAATGGGCTGTGATGGTCCTCAGCCCACAGCAGGTTCTGAGCACCAGCCCAGGAATGCTTCCCTGGGGATGAGTGCCTCACGCTGTGCTGGCTGCACGTGTGAGCCTTGGGGGATGTCCTCACACTATGGTTCTTCCTGGTACAAAAGGGGAACCATCGTCTCCCAAAGTGCTTTCAGCTGGGTGGGAGCTGTCAGTCTTGCAGAAAGGCTGGCACACAGAAAGACTCTTTGAAAAAGGAAAATCTTTTCACTGGTCTCTAGTCCCAACCCCTCCTCAGACAGCTCCTGATAGATCAGGTGCTCAGGGCCTTGTCTCAACAAATTTGGAATACCTCCGTTGGCTGAGATCCCACCATCTCCCCCGGGCCCTGCCTCCAGTCTTTGGCTCTGAGGGATTTCTCAAAACAGGGCAGCTCTCTCAGCCTCTCCTTGGGCATAACGTGCTCCAGGCCCCGACCACCCTTCTGGCCACTGCTGGAAAATCTCCACTCGGTCAGGGTCGGTCTGGCTGCTGCTGTGGACCAGAGGCTGGATCATGAGCTGCCCTGGTTTCAGCTGAGACAGAGTTAATTGTCTTCCCAGCAGCCAGTCTGGGGCTGTGTTTGGGATTTGTGCTGGAAACAGTGTTGATAACATAGAGATGTTTTTGTTACACAGAGATGTTTTTGTTGTTGCTGAGCAGGGCTTACACAGAGCCAAGGCCTTTTCTGCTCCTCACACCGCCCCACCAGCAGGATGGCTGGGGGTGCACAAGGATTCTGGAGGGGACACAGCTGGGACAGTTACCTCAACTGACAAAGGGATATTCCATACCATATGACGTCATGCTCAGCTTTATAAGGGGTTTGGGGAAGAGGAAGGACGAGGCCGGGGTGGTGTTCGGAGTGATGGCGTTTGTCTTCCCAAGTCGCCGTTACACGTGATAGAGCCCTGCTTTCCTGGAGATGGCTGAACACCTGCCTGCCATGGGAAGTGGGGAATGAACTCTTTGCTTTGCGTTCCTTGTGCGCACGGCTTTTGCTTTACTTATTGAACTGTCTTTATCTCAGCCCACGGGTTTTCTCACTTTGACTCTTCTGATTCTGTCCCCCATCCCGCTGTGGGGGAGTGAGCAAGCGGCTGCGTGGTGCTCAGTTACTGGTTGGGGTACAACCACGACACAAGCTGACCTCACGAGTCCGGGAAATGCAGTCACAGTGAACGCTCCTACACTGCCCTGATGGCTGAAGGCAACTCCCTGAACTGGAATTGTGTAAACTTACCCGTTGTCTCTCAGCACACGCAGTAGAAATGGCTTGCAGCTTTGTAAAGCTAAGAATAAGTGACAAAACCCAGAACAAATCCATTTCAGTTAACTTCTTGTATAAAATTAGGATCTGTCAGAACAGGAATATGTTGGAGCTGTTCGCTGTGGTGGACAAATCGTAGCAAGACTTGGCAAAACATTAAACTGCAACAGACTTCTCATTTAAACCGACAGCTGACGGATGAATAGGTAGTAGGCCATGTGTGCTCCTTTCTCTCTTAACAGCCCTTCTTTGTATATGCCTGGCAGTCTGCTACACCTGAGAGACGAATAAGATTTTTATTCATTTCTTTTAAATTCCAAAAAGGGGGACAGATTCTTTTGGACATAATCACTCTTTCAGTAAGACTCTCCAAGTGCCATTTTCCTCAACTTTGAAGTTCGGAGATCCAATTTTCAGTAATACAGGCAGGCAACTGAGAAATATCTAGTGTTGACTAAAAGAACTGGATATTAGTAATATCTGATAGATCTAACGGACATTGTCCTTGATGTCACTCTCTAGTTATCGCCTCTGTCGGGAGAATGGGGCAGTGAAAGGCAGATGGTGGACTTCTGTGCACTGGAAAGATCTCGAATGCTAGCAAGCTCTAAAAGCCATTCTTGTCTTGTGCAAACTTTCTCAAGTGCAGGTTGTACAATGCGATAGGTAAAACACGTAGGAAGTTGCAGTTTTGATTTAGACGTAATGCAAAGCTATTAAACATAGGCTTTCCTGCTGTATTTGTTATGGAAACGATATCATAAGAAGGGAAATACTAATTATGACTATTTTTACTTGTGACGGGGAAGTTGACAATGCCTATGAACAAGGCAAGGCAAATTAGGTCAAGACCTCGTTACACTTGGAAGTAAACAGCCATGCTGTGGAACGGCTACGAGAGGCTATGTGACAATGTGGTTTCTTGGCATTGTATTTAAGAAAGTGGAAAATGCAGGAAGCATCAAGACTGATTTCACGTACGCTGTACGGCCATTCGCAGACAGAGGTAAGCCTGTATTTTGCTCTAGGCCTGTAGGGTTTCATTTGTTTTATTCTCATGGAAGTAGCTTCACACAGTGAGTTGCGCTTCCTTCTGGTATTAGCTCTTAGCTATTTCTGTAGAGAGCAACATAGAGAAGATGAGCTTTAAAAACAGACTATTTGGACACTTTGCCAAAGGAAGTCCATCTGGAACCAAAAGTGTGTGTGTACTACAGTCATACACCATATACCCTATGTGAAGTAACAGTTCGGCAGATCATAGTAAACACACTCACGAAGGAACTGTGTTTCATGAAGTGGACAGTCCAATGTGAAGCCAGATGTCCCTGCACTGCCTGTAGATACGCTTGTCCAAAACGGTTGTCAGTTGCTGCACTTTGCAAGTGGGAATTAACTGTACCAGGCTCTAAAAGAAGTTGCTGATGCCTGTTGACAGCATTTTTCCAAAATTACAGTTTGTGTATGATGTCATCCCAGAACTTTGAACGTCTGGGAGTTGTCACGTTGTAATGACATGCAGTCTTCCATGTAAACCTTCGTCTTCCGTTACTACTTTTGGTAGGTGTAGAAATAAAGTAAGATTGCAAGTGTTGTCAGACAATGCCAGAATAAAGGGGTGTGGGGGTGAGGAGGTTTTTGAAAGCATAGGTCTTTGCTATCACCTCTTCACTTCTTCCCAAGCTGGCTGCTCTTGTGCCTTTCAGATGTGCACGTGTGCTGTCAGGCTCATGCCCAGCTATCGCAATGAAGAACTGAGGAAATCACGTAACTCTTCTAAAGGGACAAGTGTGTTTGCAGAAAGAATTCTGAACGGTGGACTCCTTTGAACGTTGGTTTGCACTGAGGAAGAGTTTCTCCCTGGTACCCGCCTGAGCTGTGCTCACACAACATGAGTAAATGCAGTAAGACCCGACCTTTTTAGCTCGCACTTTGGGA
Organism: Balearica regulorum gibbericeps; assembly: GCF_011004875.1. Lineage (NCBI taxonomy): Eukaryota > Metazoa > Chordata > Aves > Gruiformes > Gruidae > Balearica > Balearica regulorum. The sequence goes on from NC_046187.1 coordinate 67,558,113, forward strand.
TACGAGAAAAGCCCAGGAAAATGCATCACAACTCTTGCCCGAGTTTCAGGCCAGGTGGGGTGACTTCCTCAGACTTGCACTGATACCTGTACTGATGCTTGGCCTGTACAGGACATCCCGTGGCGCTGTGTTTCAACCTTGTGGCAAAAAAAAGAGCTACAACACTAAATTTCATATTAGTTTACAGGCAGGCGAATAACCTAAGTGTACTAAAGGAAGGCATGAAGATAGAAGCATCTCATATGAAAAGATCTCCACCATTTTTTGCCTGCAGAAACCTGACAGAAAAGAAAGAAGGTATAATCAAAATGTGGCTCGTCTGGCAGTATTTTTTTTTGCTTTTGTTATTACTTGAAGGCATCATTATTTTTTTTAACTGTTGCGTTAGCAAACCATGCCAGATGTTAGTCAAAAAGCTAGTGGGCTTCAGTGCAAAAAGACTTCCGATGGAAGCTGTCTGAACAGTTCCAGAGACACGGACTCCAGAACTCCATCTATTTCTTCTTTGTTCAAAAAGATCCCCAAATTGGACACTCCCACAGCAGAGATAGGAAGCTTAGCACCATAACCTTGGAACTGTGAAGCAGCTGCTTCTAACTGACCCACAAGGTGAGTGAGGTCGAGGAGCTCTTGGTGGAATCTCTGTGGATCAGAAGCATGTGGAGGGCTCTAATGGCTCCAGGAACAAAAGGAACCCTGGATGGGGTGCTGGGACATCTTGTCTAGACGGAGCTTTTGCCAAGAAAGGTTGCACCAGAGAATCCTTGAGGTCCCTTCCAACCTGGTATTCCATGATTCTATGATTCTGTCAATCCCCATCTTTATTCCTCCTGCTCCCCCTTCCCCTGCACATCGCTCACGGGTTCACACAGCTCTATCGATTCCCGCATCCCTCCCAGGCCAGGGGCCCCCTGGGTCACACTCTTGCAGAGTCCAGGCTGACCTTCCTGGAAGTGGCGCCTGTGCTTTCTCCATGGCCCACCAATTACTGTGAGCAGCGAGGTTCGTTTCTTCTCCTTGGCTCCATGTTTGCTCTGTCACGCCTGTGTCTTGGTAAATTTTGGGTTCTGGCTTCCCCTTTTTCTTTTTTCTTCCAAAAAAAAGGAAACCCTTTTTTGGTTTCCCAGCTGACAGCTCCTGCCCCAAACCCCACAGCCCAGGGACAAGCCACAGGATGATGCTGCCCATCAGCCCCGCTTGCAATCCGCTGCCCTGGAGACTCTCAGGTCCCCCCATCCGCCTCAGAAATATTCCCCTGCAGTCGACCCTGCTGAAGACCTGAAATCATAGAGAATCACTGAGGTTGGAAAAGACCCTTTCAGATCATCACATGCAGGGGAAAACGTGACGAAAAATGCAGGGTGAGGGAACAATTCCTAATGTAAAAGTTGGTAATTCAGTGCCTGCCTGGAGAGACAAAACCACAGCCGAGAGATAATGAACACAAAGTCCCACAAAGCTGGGCCACACATGGCGAGGGACGGGGAGAGGTCCGTCCAGTGTCGGGAGCCCATGACCTGCCTTCCTGGTCTGTGATGGGGGGTGCCCCCAACAAGGGTGTGGGGCTGGGGGTCCAGGAAGGCACATGGGCCCAGCGTGGGGCTCTGAAATCTCCTGTGAAGCCAGGAGGGCTGAGTCCATGGGGCAGGGAACCACCACCCCTCCCAGAGCGGGGCAGAGGACCCGGGGCTCCGGGCTGCCTGTCCGTGCTCCTCTCCTGCCCCGACACCCCGTTGTGCGATGTGGGGGATGGTGCTCACTGGAGCCCCGGTAAGAACCTGTTTCCCGCTGTGCCTCCAAAGCACCGCGTACTCCAAGGGCTGTCACCGTCTGCCCCTTGCCTCTCCCAGCCTCCTGGGGGGACACTCCAGTTTGCCCTAATCTGCCCTGATCGGGGGCCACGTGCTGGGTGGGAAGGGGATCTCCTTTACAGAGACACCCCAGGCCTCCGGGCTCCCTCAGCCACTCTGCTCGTGGCGGTGGTGCAGCCAGAGAGGACCCGGGGCACTGGCAGAGGAGAGGGGACATGGACAGGGACACACACCCCCACACAGAGCGCAGCTTTGCTGAAGGGGTTTATTGATCATTAGAGGGAAATGGCCCAGGGCTCCCAGGGGATAGTGGGGGGTCATCCAGGGATGATCATCTTCTCCTGCTGCTGGAGGGGGACAGGACAGGGCTGTCACCACCTGTTCCAGTCCCGAAAGGCAGAGCCCAAAATGTGCCTATAACAGACTCCCACCGTGACACCTGCCTTGGTGGCCTCCCCCCTGATTCTTACCCAGACACGCTCAACCCTGTCACCACCATCGTCAAGCTCTACATAGTCAAAGCACTCCCTAACATACAGGGCTACCCCACTGTCTCCCCATAAATCAGCGGTTTAGACCCCAAAACCTGCCTACATCACTGCTTTAGACCCCAAAAGCTCCCTTAGTGGCCGTTTTTCAGCCCAGAAGTTTCTGAAGTGGATGTTTCGCAGACTAAAAGCTCCCCAAGTGGGTGTGTCTGAGCCAAAAATCTCCCTAAACGGGTGTTTGGGAGCCCAAAACCACCCTAAAGGAGGGTGACCGAGACCAAAGGCTCCCTAAAGGGTTATTTCTGATCACAAAAAAATTGCTAAAAGCTCCCTAAATTGATGCTTCTGAGCAACAAAGTGCCTTATGTTAGTGTTTCGGAGCCCCAGAGCTCCCGAAAAAGAAGATCAGGATGCCAAAACCTCCCAAGCTGAGTTTTTCTGACCCCAAAGCTCCCTGAATGGGTTTTCTGAAGCCCAAAACCTCACTAAATTGCTGTTTCTGAGCCCAGGAGCTGCCGAAATCAGTGCTTCAGAATGCAAAATAGCTTGAAGTGGCAGTTTCTCGGTCCCACAGCTCCCTAAGTGGCTGTTTCTCAGCCCAAAAGCTCCCTGGGCTCCAAAAATCTCCCCAAATAGCTGCATGTGAGCCCAAAATCTCCCTCAGTGGTTATTTCTGATCACAAAAAACATGCTGCATTACTGGCTTTAAGCCCCAAAGCTCCCTAAGTGGGTATTTCTGAGCCCAACGCTACCTAAACTGTGGTATTGAATCCCCCTGCTTCTACAGTACTTTTGGGGTAACATTTGTGCTCCCGTATCCACGATAAAGTCGAGTGCCTCTGCTTTCAGGGCCTTAAGGCAGATTAAAAGGTTGTTATTCCTGAAGGCGAGCCTTTCTTGGTTTAGGGACCCTGCTGGCTCTTGTATGGTCCCTGCCACACCTTTCCCTGCTCCTGATCTTCTCCAGCCATTTTTCTCAGCTCCTGTCTCAGGGGACTGTAGGGACACTGCTTCTGCGGCTTAAGCAGCCCCTCCTTTCCCGCTGTTCCCTTGCTTTTCTGCTGGACCATCACGGCTGATTGAGCATAGGGTACCCCATCTATTTGGCGTTGGGGCACCCCCAATTTTAAGGCTTATTGAAACAGCTCTTGACGAGACACTTCCCCAGAGCCCCGACGTGTTTTAATTTGTTCGGTGGTTCCCTGCAAAAAAATCCTCCAACTGTGAGTAAGGTAACAGCATGTGTTAACAGGTCTGCCCATGAACTTGCTCAAGGAGGACCTCAAAAAGTCAGCATTCCAGTTTTCAGCTCTGAGGGAGTTTCTCGCAAAAGTTGATTTACACCCTTATCGCTCGGAGCTGTCAGCCACGGCTCAGGGAATCTCCCTGTCTGGGGAAGACGCAGACAGCCCAGCAGACAATTTTTCTGAACAGATACTTGCCGTGCCTCCCCACCCCACTCTTCCCCCGCCTTGTTTTGGCTCCTCGTGGCCACCAGCTGGTTCCCAAGGCTGGGCCTGGCCAGAGCAGGGAGCAGAGTTGGGGTCTCTGGCGGGGTGGAACTCTGCTCTCCTGGAAGCCAGGGCTGTGGTCTTGGCTTTTTGCCCTGCTCCCTCCCCTCCGCATCCTCAACTCTACCACCTCAGGCTCCCTGCAGCCAAGGCTGCTGCTGGCTTTCAAATCCCCAACCAGTTCTGCCTTGTTCACCAGGGCCAGGTCCAGCAGAGCACCTCTCCTCCTTCGTTCCTCCATCACCCCTGCCAGGAAATGTGCACTAGAAATCTCCTGCATCGCTTGATCCCTGCTGGATTTGTCCGTCCGGCAGGCACCAGAGCGGTTCAGGTCCCCCACGAGGACCAGAGCTGTGAACGTGAGGCTTCTCTCACTGGTTCTTTCTGTGCTGGTTTCCCGGGGAGAGCGCGAGCACCACCTGCATCGTCCTGCCTGTGTGTTGGGATGTGCACGTGTTCGCGCTGTGGGGTGTGCGTGGACTTTATTCCCTCCTGCCCCTGCGAGCAGTTCTGGGATCACCTGTCGGGGCGGGGGATGTGTGTAATCCCTTTAGATGGATCCATCACCAGGCACAGACCAGCCGGTCCAGATGGGAACAGCTCCAGACCTCTTTATTTTGTCTTTAGAGGTGGATCTTGGCAGCTGAGAAGCCTCCCAGCGCCTTCGCTAACAGCCACCGCTCCCGGCACCTTCTCCTCTGCTGCGGTACCAGCATCTAGTGCTAGGGAGGAAGAAAGAAAAGCGAATGATTCTATGGACGGAGAGAAGGCAGAGAAATCCTGCAGGCGTAGCTCAGGCCACCCATGATGGGATCTGCTTGCGATGAAGCTTCAAGGTGTCACTTCAGTGGGAGAGGCCCCTGATGCCCAAGCCCAGGAGAAGGTCCCAGGTGCAGCTGGTCAGCCTGGGGCTGAGTCAGGTGGAGCTGAGACCTTGGATGTCCCGTACAGGTGTCCCCCCTCGGGGCAAGGTGTCTTGGGGCAGGACTCTGCAAGGGAAGGACGTGCTCTCTGTTTGGAAAGGGGAGCGCCAGCCATCACAGGGATCCCTCTGTCTTCAGACAGCACTTTTACATCCCACATGGAAAGCCAATTCTGGGTGCCCAGGCAGTGCCCCTTGGGTGTCAGGGAGGTCCAGCCCAAACCCACCCTCCAAAACCGGCTTCTGCCGCACGAGGGCTGTCAGAGAAATGCCCTCTTTCCCCCCGGGGCTGCCCTCCGTGGAGGGATGGGCCCTGCAGCCGGAGGAAGCACCGTGCCTTTCTGGAGATAGTTACCAGGGGAGCTGCCTCTGCCGCTCTTGATGCCGCCTGTTGTTCTCAGCGACGTGCCTGAAAATGTTCCTCCGCGCTTGGTGCGGCTCCAGCCTGTTGAGGACCTGGACCGCTCGTGGGGAAAGGTGGCTGCGACAAACAGGGAAACAGCATCCCTCAGCCTCTGTCCTACGCAAGCCCCGGATGCAGGGACGGGGGACCTGGACAGCTCTGCGGGGTCATGGCTGCTCGACTGCCCCAGGCTGTGTCCAGAGCCAGCGCACACTTACTCAGGCTGGAGTCTCTTCAGCTGGGCTGCTGCTGCCATCTCCTCTGCTGGGAGAGGGTTTTCCGCCTTCCTCCACCTCTCGTTGACCTCCTTTCTCCTGGGCTGGGCCGGAGGGTGGGGAATCCAAGTGCCTCCAGTGCCGAGTGCCTGCCAAGGAGGAGATGCTCTCAGCAAACCAGACGGCAGACAGAGGTGCCGTTCCCCAGAGGACCTCTTGAAAGGAGCCTGCAGCAGGACCTGGGAGCCGGGAGACTAAGCACCACGTGCCCCTCACCACGGCTGACGGCTGCTTTTGCCCCTCGGATCCTGCTGCCCATCTCTCCCCCACGGGGATGAGCAGGCAAACCCCTGCCCTGCAGCTGGGTGTCAGTCCTGCTCCAACCCCCTGGAGACCCCCGACAGAGAGGGTCGCTGCTGCGCTCAGCGCTGTCAATCACTGCCCGTACCTGGGGCGGCTGGCGGTCCTCCCCTGCAGCCCAGGCTTCCCACGCCGCCCATTCTGCCTTCGCTTGCTCTCGTCGCTCTTGCCACCGGGTCTTCACTTGCTCCCACTCTGCAGACAGCTGCCAGACCTCCTGGAGGGGACGGAAACGCAGCAGCAGCCAGGATTAGTCTCAGCTCCTGGAGGGGCTTCCTTCGGCTCTGACCCATAGTGGTGGTGCCCCTTGCCTCAGCCGGTCGGTTGGCAGCGCTTTGCCCCTACCAGATCAGGGGCCGGGGAGTCACGCCAACGCATGGCAAGCACGGCTGAGTGACCAAAGACCTCCACTGCCAACCGCCTAGGAAGGACTTGGACATTTTCCATAGCCCCTGGCCAGAATAAAGTGTTTCATGGCAACCTTAGTCTGGAGAAGAGGAGGCTGAAGGGGAGACCTGATCGCTCTCTACAACTACCTCAAAGGAGGTTGTAGTGAGGTGGGTGTTGGTCTCTTCTCCCAGATAACAAGCGATAGGACAAGAGGAAATGGCTTCAAGGTGTGTCAGGGCAGGTTTAGATTGGACATTAGGAAAAATTTCTTCACCAAAAGAGTGGTCAGGCATTGGAACAGGCTGCCCAGAGAGGTGGTGGAGTCCCCGTCCCTGGAGCTGTTCAAAAACAGGCGTAGACGTGGCACTTTGGGACATGGTTTAGTAGACATGGTGGTGCTGGGTGGACGGTTGGACTTGATGATCTTAGAGGTCCTTTCCAACCTTAAAGATTCTATGATTTGATGATTCTGTGATGCCTTTCTGGGGGTTAGGTAGGGCTTAGATCCGAAGGGGGTGACAGGCAGGTTACAACGAACGCACGCCAAGGGATCCTTTCAGATCGGCTCTCCGCACAAAGAGGCTTTAGCCGAGTCTCAGTGGCGCGGTAGCAACAGCAAGGCAGAGCACGTACCTGCAGCACTCTCTTGCAGCCTTCGGAGGACGGGATTGCAGCGGTGGGCCTGGCTGGAGGAAATGGCTCCTGCCTGCCTGCCTCCTTGGTCTTGGGGGAGCTGCCTGGACATGGGGGGAGCACGCTGCAAAGAGACACCAGGAGGAGTCGGCATGAGCACGGGGCAATTGGGTCTCCCACTTGCAGCGGGTATCAAAGCTCCCCAGGCTGGCAGAAGAAGCGGGGGAGGTGGGGCCGTTTCCCATGGCAAGGGGGAGCCTTTCCTGAGCCCCATCGGACGGATGGCAGAGGACTGCACCTCAGGTCTGTTGTAAGGGCAAGCAAAGTGATGTGGGGTGCACTCAACATCCGCCACCTTCCCCACTAAGGGGCCTGCGATGGGGCAAACAAGCTCATACAAAGCATGGGGCCTGTGCCAGGGACCTTCCCCAGTCCCTACAGCCAGTCTCCAAACGGGATGTCTCTCCTACATGGGTGCAAGGGCCCCTTTCATCTCTTCCCACAAGGGTCTCACCTGGCAGAAGTCTTCTTCTCCATGTCTGGCTGCCCGGTGCCTGGCCCCTGGCTTGGCAGTACGGGCAGGGAGAGCCTCACCCGCCTCTGCAGCAGCTTGTCAGGACACCCCTGGGAAGCTGGGAAAGGAGGAAGCTCTTCAGAGCAGCCCCGTGGGGAGTGCGTTTTAACGGGGCTGTGGTCACCCAGTGTGGGGCAGGGCCCACCTGGACAGCGGGACCTGTTCCCGTACCTCTGCTGGTCCTGTGCTTTCCTGCAGCCTTCTTGTGCCAGGTGGAGAACGCCTTGGCCACCGAGCTGCTGATGACAATGAACCGAAACCTGGAAAGCAGATGGGGACACAGGCGTGAAGAAGGGTGACCCCTGCCCTCTGCAGCTCCCCAGCACTAATCCTCCTGACTGTCGTGCGAGGCATGGCATCCCTTGTCCTTGGTGGCCACGCACAGGTTTTGTTGGCAATCTGCCCCCAACACCAGAAAACACACGCGTAGCCCCAGATCAGCGTTATTTAACCAGAAACCAGGCACTTCAGGACTTCGGTTGGTCGAGGGCTGCAGAGGAAAGGCACTCACCTCGGGAACGCTTGGGCAGGTGCAGCCTGCATCCCCCGAGCGGTGGTTGCTCCACCGGAGACCTTGGCACCCGGCATCCACAGCCTCTGCAAAGTGACACGGAGCTGTTAGAAGGCTTCCAAGGCAGTTCTCTTTTGGCTCCCAAAGGAAGCAGACCTGTCTCCCGCTCCAAAAGAAAGCCATTTCGCCAAACCAGTCTTCCAAATCCTCCTCCAGGAGCGTTAGCCCTTGCTCTGCTCTGGAGAAGCTGCACAGCAAACGCTGAGCCTGCGCAGTAACAGTGCCGGGCTTTTGGCAGGGCGAGGACCCAGAAACTCAGCAGAAACTTTCTTTGCTAATGGAGAAGTCAGCGGGGGCGAGCGTGGGGAAAGGTGTTTGACTGGCCTGCCACGTCCAGGCTGGCCGAGGGCGATTGGGTTGCTCACCCTTCCATAAGCTCCCAAAGAACGGAAGCAGCCCTCAAAACCTGAGCAACTTACCGTGCGAAGCAGCGCAATCCGGCTGGCCTTCCCCTCCAGCCCCGTGACGCAGTCGTAATAAAACCGCATGCACAGGACGTCGTCTTTGCAGGACAGAACGCCAATGTCCTTGAAGGCGAAGGCGAGGCGCCGCCCGTTCTGCAGTTGGAACGAGTACAAGCGTATGGTCTCTCGCACACACTCCGCCACCACGTGCTGCGGGAAGCAGGTGGCTCGCGACAGCCACTTGTAGTTCAGCGGCTTGATCTTGACGTTGCCTGCGAGGAGGAGGAACATCATCACTGCCGCAGCAGGCCAAATTTCCGTGTAAGATTCGTAACGACATGCCAGGGAAACGGTCGTTTATAAAACAGCTCTCGGGGAGTGGTTTGTTTTGGGGGAGCTCAAGCTGTCCCCTGACCTTTGGAGGCCATTCCCGACATCTCCCAGCCCTTTCCAAAGAGCAGAGAGCACACATCCTCCCCCAGACGTGGAGGGGGAAAGTGGAGGGTGGCCACTGCCTTCTCACCAGGGATAACCACTGTAGGGAACACCAGCTCCTGCAGATGTAACGCATCGATGTCCGGCTGGAAGACTGGTCTTCGAACCGCATACGCCTCTTCGTTGCCCTGGAATTGCTCTCGGACCACAGCGAAGGTCCCAAGTCCTGTGAGCAGGACACCCTGCCCAGGAAAAAAGACAAAAGGCTGATGATGGGTAAAGTGAAAACTTTGGAAAAGGCCCATGTTCTCCATTTGTTTTCTTGCCCTCCTCAAAATACTTGCTGCCATCCCTTGGCCACAGAAAATCCCAGACATTTCCAGCCCAGGGAATACACCTGGGACTGATTCCCAGCCGTTACCCTTGGTATGGACCCAGCATAATCCCCCGTCTCTCTGCTTGGTCTCTCCACTCTGACCACAGGGAAGAGTGAAGCCCCATCGTGCACTGAATTCTTTCTCAGACTAGGTCCGGACTTGATTTTTCTCCTGGCTGACCAAGCAGCAGCTGCGGGTACATGAGGTTGTCTCGGTGTGCGGCCACGATGCTCAGGGAGGGATCGCTCCCCAGCGCCCAGGCTGTCCAGGACAAAGAGAGACCAAGAGGCCAACCCACCTTGTCCAGCTTCATCTGTGCCAGGATGTACGCGGACACAGCGTCCCAGATAGCCACAACCTCTGGAAAGCAAGGGAAAGAGGTGTCAGGCTCCAGGCCAGCCAGCTCAGTGTCTCTCGGCAAGGGGGCTGTGCCCCCATTTCAGACTGCCCGCCTTACTCTGCTCCCGGGGCAGGGCTGGAGCAGAAGAGGGGACGTGGGAAGGGCTCCGGATCAGGGCTGTGGCCACCTAACGCCCAGAAAGGGATGGCACCCCAGAGCCAGGATGTGATCTGCCAGCCTGGCACCACAAGAGGCTCCAGAGGGAAGGAACAGAGGTTCTCCCAAAGGAGACTAGTTCAAAGTCAAGGGCTGATTTACAGCAGAGGCATTTCCAGCTGGCTCACGAGAGCCCTCTGAGAGCTGAAGGACCCCCCCCAGCCCCTGGGATGCAGGACCCCTTTTCATCCCAGAGCCAGAACCCCAAGAGGTACCAGCCCCCAGGGAAAGCTGGCCCTGGGTGGCCCCCCTCGCCAGGGCACCAAGCCATGCCCATGGGAGCCTGGGGGCTGCGGGCAGCCGGGAGTTCTGGTCGCTACATTGTCCCCCGAGCCCTGTGGGACCCTCGGGCAGGGTTCTCGTGGCAGCCCCCAGCCCTCTCCAGCCACCCCCCGCAGCTTTTGACAGCGGACAGCCCCAGCGCAACCCCTGGGGAAGGAGCTCCCAGACCCCTCACCCTTGGTGGAGAGCCGCAGGAGCGTGGGGAACGAGCTGCTCAGCTCCAAGCTGACGGCCACGGTGCAGCAGCCCTCCATCGCGCTGGCTGCTTGCCCTCAGCTCAGGGAAAGGGATGCTCTTCACAGCTCCTCTCCCAAAACTCCTCTCTGACGTGCCCCTGCTCTGCCTGTCAGCGAGGGTCCCCCAGCACAGCCCCGCTGCCTCCTGACCCTGCTCCTGGCTGTGGAGCAGCTCCGAAGGGCAGCAGTGGAGAGCCCCTGAGCAGTGCCCAGCAGCTCCCAGGCCTCGCCGGGAAGTGCCAGCACCGACGTGGCGCTGGGGAGACCTCCCTGTGATGTGGGGCATCCCCCTGTGACATCAACCTGCGTCATTTGAAGGTGCATTATGACGTCAGGAGGGAGACAGCACAGCTGGGGAGAGAGGAGAGAGATTTCACCTCTTGTCCAGGGAAACATTCATCCCTTTCTCCCCAGTCCTGTTCCAAAATCCCCGTCTGCCCCCTGCACCAACATCTTTTGGCGGGGACGGAGTTCATTTTCTCCGTAGCAGCCTATACGGTGCCGTGTGTTGGATCTGTGACCAAACCAGCCCTGATAACACACCAACGTTGTAGCTATGGCTCAGCAGTGCTTCACAATGTGGTGGGTTGATCACCAGAGCCGCTCCATCACACGCCCCCCTTCCTCAGCTGGACAGAGGAGAGAAACTAGAACGAGAGGCTCGTGGGTCGAGATAAGGACGGGGAGAGATCGTTCCCTAATTACTGTCATGGGCAAAACAGGCTCAATTTAGAAAAGAAAATTAATCCAATTTATTACCAAGCAAAACAGAGGAATGAGAAATAAAACCAAATCTTAAAACACCTCCCCCCCAGCCTTCTGTGCTTCCCCGGCTTAAATTTACTCCAAATTTTCTCCCTCCTCCCGCCCCAGCGGCACAGGGGGACGGGGAATGGGGGTTGTGGTCAGTCCGTCACCCAGTGTCTCTGCTGCTCCTTCCTCCTCAGGGTGAATAAGGGAAACTAAGTAGCGTAGAACCATTTTAAAAACACTTGAGTCAGGCCCCACAAACTCAGGCTTCGCCTGTCTCGTGCTCCAGTACGAAAGAAAACAATTAGTAAAATAGTTGGAATGTAGAAACAGAGTAAGAGAAGCCGTAAATTAGGGAACAGTCCTTGGGTATGAACTAGAAAAAAAGACACAAAGTTTGAGGCATCCTGATAGAGGGGGCCCAATATGCCAACAAGCCTGGGACCATCTGGGCAGGACGGGTAACAAGTTGCTGAGCTTGCAAAACGGAGATCATGAAGAAGAGGTCACCCACCTGTGTACACTGAAGAAGAGGAGAAAGAGGAAGATTTGAGGAGGACGACCCCTGACGACCACCCGAGAAAGAAACTGCGCAGGCGTATCAGGACATTAGCATATATTCATGAGTTCCCGGAAGAATAATGAATATGTATTACATTTATCAGAAACCTAATGAATATGTAACGCTTTTGTAATAGAAATCACGTACAATTTGTTTCTTGTCGAGACGCACGTTCGTGGAAATATCCATGTGCGACTCCCAGCGCTGCAATAAAGGATACCTGCTTCATAGTCACATTGGCTATGGAGTGAATTTTTTTAGACATTCCCACAGCAGAGATAGAAAGCTTAGCACCATAACCTTGGAACTGTGAAGCAGCTGCTTCTAACTGACCCACAAGGTGAGTGAGGTCGAGGAGCTCTTGGTGGAATCTCTGTGCATCAGAAGCATGTGGAGGGCTCTAATGGCTTCAGGGACAAAGCTGGCATCTCCTTTGGGCATGTGGGAGGAGACGGGTTAAAGAAATCCCTGAAAAAAATCATTTAATGGACATGAATACGTAGGAACGGAGAAGAGCTTGATAAGACTAATAAAATTGGGGGGTGCACGTATGGGTAGAGCAGATACATTCACTAAAAGCAGCACAGAGGGCTGGATATACCAAGCTGGAAAACAGCACCAGTACATGGAGACTCACTGAAGAAAATGCTTAAGTTTACATTGGCCGTCTGAAGTTCAGCACAATTGGCGGTCTCGTACCAGATTGCCTGCGAGTTTGTGTTGTTTAGCAGAGCTGTGACAGTTGAGCTAAGAAGGTAGATGTTTTTCTTGCATGTACTTTCTGGAAATGAAATGTACAGTATTTCACAAACTAGCATTTTATAGCTCTAGCATCTGACTTTTACACAAATGCTGTCTATCAGAGATGTAACAGATCTAACAGAGTGCTAACAATAGAGAGAAGATACCGCCTGTAGCTGTGCCATCAGTGTCTAAAGCCCATAAATAAATTACAGATTGAAGAAAATGCAGCAGAGGCTGCTACCAAGGTATGGAGATGACAGACATGACAGGCTGGAGAGGGTCCAGAGAAGGGCCACGGAGATGACCCAAGGACTGGGAAGCGTGCCATATGAGGAAAGGCTGAGAGAACTGGGTTTGTTAAGCCTTGTAAAAGAAGGCTTAGGGGAGACCTCCTCACCATGTTCCAGTAGTTAAAGGGTGGCTACAAAGAAGATGGAGACTCCCTTTTTACAAGGAATCCCATGGAAAAGACAAGGCGAAATGGGTGCAAGTTACTCCTGGGGAGATTCTGATGGGACACAAGAGGAAAATTTTTCACAAAGCGATCAATCAGCCATTGGAATAATCTCCCCAGGGAAGTGGTGGATTCCCCAACATTGGAGGAGACTTTTAAGATTCGGCTGGACGGGGTGCTGGGACATCTTGTCTAGATGGAGCTTTTGCCAAGAAAGGTTGCACCAGAGAATCCTTGAGGTCCCTTCCAACCTGGTATTCCATGATTCTATGATTCTGCCAATCCCCATCTTTATTCCTCCTGCTCCCCCTTCCCCTGCACATCGCTCACGGGTTCACACAGCTCTATCGATTCCCGCATCCCTCCCAGGCCAGGGGCCCCCTGGGTCACACTCTTGCAGAGTCCAGGCTGACCTTCCTGGAAGTGGCGCCTGTGCTTTCTCCATGGCCCACCAATTACTGTGAGCAGCGAGGTTCGTTTCTTCTCCTTGGCTCCATGTTTGCTCTGTCACGCCTGTGTCTTGGTAAATTTTGGGTTCTGGCTTCCCCTTTTTCTTTTTTCTTCCAAAAAAAAGGAAACCCTTTTTTGGTTTCCCAGCTGACAGCTCCTGCCCCAACCCCACAGCCCAGGGACGAGCCACAGGATGATGCTGCCCATCAGCCCCGCTTGCAATCCGCTGCCCTGGAGACTCTCAGGTCCCCCCATCTGCCTCAGAAATATTCCCCTGCAGTCGACCCTGCTGAAGACCTGAAATCATAGAGAATCATTGAGGTTGGAAAAGACCCTTTCAGATCATCACATGCAGGGAAAAATGTGACGAAAAATGCAGGGTGAGGGAACAATTCCTAATGTAAAAGTTGGTAATTCAGTGCCTGCCTGGAGAGACAAAACCACAGCCGAGAGATAATGAACACAAAGTCCCACAAAGCTGGGCCACACATGGCGAGGGACGGGGAGAGGTCCGTCCAGTGTCGCGAGCCCATGACCTGCCTTCCTGGTCTGTGATGGGGGGTGCCCCCAACAAGGGTGTGGGGCTGGGGGTCCAGGAAGGTACATGGGCCCAGCGTGGGGCTCTGAAATCTCCTGTGAAGCCAGGAGGGCTGAGTCCATGGGGCAGGGAACCACCACCCCTCCCAGAGCGGGGCAGAGGACCCGGGGCTCTGGGCTGCCTGTCCGTGCTCCTCTCCTGCCCCGACACCCCGTTGTGCGATGTGGGGGATGGTGCTCACTAGAGCCCCGGTAAGAACCTGTTTCCCGCTGTGCCTCCAAAGCACCGCGTACTCCAAGGGCTGTCACCGTCTGCCCCTTGCCTCTCCCAGCCTCCTGGGGGGACACTCCACTTTGCCCTAATCTGCCCTGATCGGGGGCCACGTGCTGGGTGGGAAGGGGATCTCCTTTACAGAGACACCCCAGGCCTCCGGGCTCCCTCAGCCACTCTGCTCGTGGCGGTGGTGCAGCCAGAGAGGACCCGGGGCACTGGCAGAGGAGAGGGGACATGGACAGGGACACACCCCCCACACACAGATCGCAGCTTTGCTGAAGGGGTTTATTGATCATTAGAGGGAAATGGCCCAGGGCTCCCAGGGGATAGTAGGGGGTCATCCAGGGATGATCATCTCCTCCTGCTGCTGGAGGGGGACAGGACAGGGCTGTCACCACCTGTTCCAGTCCTGAAAGGCAGAGCCCAAAATGTGCCTATAACAGACTCCCACCGTGACACCTGCCTTGGTGGCCTCCCCCCTGATTCTTACCCAGACACGCTCAACCCTGTCACCACCATCGTCAAGCTCTACATAGTCAAAGCACTCCCGAACATACAGGGCTACCCCACTGTCTCCCCATAAATCAGCGCTTTAGACCCCAAAACCTGCCTACATCACTGCTTTAGACCCCAAAAGCTCCCTTAGTGGCCGTTTTTCAGCCCAGAAGTTTCTGAAGTGGATGTTTCGCAGACTAAAAGCTCCCCAAGTGGGTGTGTCTGAGCCAAAAATCTCCCTAAACGGGTGTTTGGGAGCCCAATACCACCCTAAAGGAGGGTGACCGAGACCAAAGGCTCCCGAAATGGTTATTTCTGATCACAAAATAAACTTGCTAAATTACTGCGGTTGAGCCCAAAAGCTCCCTAAATTTATGCGTCTGAGCAACCAAGCGCCCTATGTTAGTGTTTCTGAGACCCAGAGCTCCCCATAGAAGTGGTTTTGACTGCCAAATCTCCTATAATGGATGGTTCTGAGCTGCAACACAACCCAAATCAAAGGTTTGGATCTGGAAAGCTACCAAACTGTGTTTCAGAGCCCCAAAGCTGCCTAAGCAAGTGTTTTGGAGGCCCAAAAGCTCCCTAGGGGGGTGTTGCTCAGCCCAAGAGCTCCCTAAATCCCTGTTTCTGAGCCCCAAAGCTGCCAAAATATCTGGTTTAGAGCCCAAAGCTCCCTAAATTCCTGGCTTGCAGCCCCACAGACCCCTCCATTGCTGTTCTGACTCCCAAAAGTGCCTCATATTGGTTTTTCTGAGCCCAAGAGCTCCTCACATTGGTTTTTCTGAGCTCAAAGTGGCCTTCCATGTGTCCTTCGGAATGAAAAACCTCCCAAAATGGGTGTGTCTGAGCCCAAAATCGCCCTAAATGGGTGTGTCCGAGTGCCAAAACAATCCCTAAATTCTTGGGTTTGAGCCCCAAAGCTCCCTAAGTGGGTATTGCTGAGCCCAAAGCTACCTAAACCGTGGGTTTGGATCCCAAAAGCTGCCAAACTGAGTGTTTCTGACCCCAAAGCTCCCTGAATGGGCTTTCTGAAGCCCAACAGCTCACTAAATTGCTGTTGCTGAGCCCAGGAGCTGCCGAAATCAGTGTTCCACACTGCAAAATAGCTTGAACTGGCCGTTTCTCAGCCGCACAGCTCCCTAAGTGGTTCTTTCTCAGCCCAAAAGTTCCCTAAGTGGCTGTTCGTGACCCCAACAAACCCTCTCAATGGGTGTTTCTGAGCGCTACAGTTCAATGAATGGCTTCTTTGAACCCCAAAACCTCCCTAAATTGCTGTTTCTGAGCCACAAAAAAAAATAATCCCTAAATGGCTGTTTCTCAGGGGAAAAAAGCTCCCTAAATAAGTGGGTTTAGTCCAAATCTCCCTGAATTGCTGTTTCTGAGCCCAAAGCTCCCCCAATTTGTGCTTTTGAAGCCCAAAAGCTCACTGAATTGCTGTTTCTGAGCCCCAAAGCTCTCTAAATCGGTGGTTTGGAGGCTGAAAGCTCCCAAACTGTGTTTTCCAGACACAAAAAGCTTCCTAAATGCGTGGTTTAGAAACCAAAAGCTCCCAAAGTGGCTGTTTCTCAGCCCAAAAGCTCCATAAAGCAGTTGTTTAGACCCCAGAAGCTCCATACATCTGTGGTTCAGACAGCAAAACGTCCCTAAATCAGTCGTTTAGACCACAAAAGCTCCCTTAGTGGCTGGATTTCAGCCCAAAAGTTCCCTAAGTGGCTGTTTCTCAGGCTAAAAGCTCCCTAAGTGGGTGGGTGTGAGCCCAATAGCTCCCTCAAGTTCTGTTTCTGACCCAAAAATCTCTACACGGGTGTTTCTGATCCCACAGCTCCCTGAATGCATTTTCTGATGCCCAAAGGCTAACTAAATTCCCCGTTTCTGAGCCCGTTTGCTCCCTAACTCAGTGTTTCTGACTGCAGAATCACTTTAAGTGGCAGATTCTCGGCCCCAAAGCTCCTTACGTGGCAGTTTCTCAGCCCCAAACTGCCTAGGTGGCTTTTTCTCAGCCCAAAAGCTCCACAAATCAGTTGTTCAGACCCAAAAAGCTCCCTCTGTCAGTGGTTCAGACCCAAAAAGCTCCCTAAGTAGCTGGTTTTCAGCCCAAAACTTCCCTCAGTGGCTGTTTCTTCGCCTAACGGCTCCCTACGTGGCGGTGTCTGGGCCCAAAATCTCCCTAAATAGGTCCATGTGAACCCAAAAATCTCCCTACAAGGCTGTGTCTGATCCCACAGCTCCGCAAATCTCATCTTTGAATCCCAAAAGCTCCCTAAACTGCTGCCTGTGAGCCCAAAACATCCCTACATGGGTGTTTGTGAGCCGCAAGGCTCCGGGGCAGCCCAAGCCTCTCCTCACGGAGCTGCCCTGCGCCTGCTGCCCCCCGTGCTGCCACAGACCCCGGGGCTGGGTCCCGCTGATGGAGGGGGGTGATTCTGGGCAGCAAGAGCTGCCTGTCATGATCCCGTAGCTTTCTGGCGGTTGAGTTCAGGCACCTTCAGAGGAAGAAAGTCAAACGCCAGAAGCTTCTGGCCAGGCCCTTTCCAGAGGAGTCAGGCCGCCCCGGGAAGGGCCCTGTCGGGGCACAGGCCTCGTCCTGCTGCGCTCACCCAACCCCGCCTGCCGGCCATGGCATCTCACCCCCTGACCGCAGCTACTCCTCAGCTAAATGGGGGTGTCTGAGACCAAAAGCTCCCTAAATGGTTCTTTCTCTTCACCAAAAATTGCTAGATTGCTGGTTTTCAGCTCAAAAGCTCCCTAAATCTATGCTTCTGAGCAACAAGGCCCCTGAGTAAGCGTGCCTTACTTAGGTGGTCTATAACAGACTCCCACCGTGACACCTGCCTTGGTGGCCTCCCCCCTGATTCTTACCCAGACACGCTCAACCCTGTCACCACCATCATCAAGCTCTACATAGTCAAAGCACTCCCGAACATACAGGGCTACCCCACTGTCTCCCCATAAATCAGCGGTTTAGACCCCAAAACCTGCCTACATCACTGCTTTAGACCCCAAAAGCTCCCTTAGTGGCGGTTTTTCAGCCCAGAAGTTTCTGAAGTGGATGTTTCGCAGACTAAAAGCTCCCCAAGTGGGTGTGTCTGAGCCAAAAATCTCCCTAAACGGGTGTTTGGGAGCCCAAAACCACCCTAAAGGAGGGTGACCGAGACCAAAGGCTCCCGAAATGGTTATTTCTGATCACAAAAAAAATGCAAAAGGCTCCCTAAATTTATGCTTCTGAGCAACCAAGCTCCCTATGTTGGTGATTCGGAGCCCCAGAGCTCCCGAAAAAGAAGATCAGGATGCCAAAACCTCCCAAACTGAGTTTTTCTGACCCCAAAGCTCTCTGAATGGGTTTTCTGAAGCCCAAAACCTCACTAAATTGCTGTTTCTGAGCCCAGGAGCTGCCGAAATCAGTGCTTCAGAATGCAAAATAGCTTGAAGTGGCAGTTTCTCGGTCCCACAGCTCCCTAAGTGGCTGTTTCTCAGCCCAAAAGCTCCCTGGGCTCCAAAAATCTCCCCAAATAGCTGCATGTGTGTGGTGTATGATAGACACGGACTCCGTAGGGTGCAAGTACAGAATCAACTTTATTACAGAATTTTCTGATTATATAGTATTTCTTGTTAAAAGGGGAGGCTCTTTTATTCCCCGATCATCACCCGATTCGTGTTCGCTGCAAGATCTGTTAGTCTGTTTTTCTCTTGCACCTGGCGGGCGCCTGGCTGTCTGTTCTCAGCTCCTTATCTCCTGGATTCGGCCAGTCACGTTATTTACGAGCTACTGAAGAATGCAAGGTCTGTTTTGTGCATATCTTTTCTTTGAACCGCTGTTTTTCGCTGCTTTAGCGCACAGGTGGAAATCGCACATTTCCCACGCCGTCTTTATTTGCTAAAGCGTTGTTCTCCACATCTCCCCCTTTTTTGTTTATGACAATCCCATTGAGCAACAGTGTGTCCATAACATGTGCCTCTATCTTCTGCACTCTTCAGATAGCCGACCATAGAATCTGTAAAAAAGACCACCAAGAACAAGAAAAACAACACAGTGCCTATGCCAATAAAAACCCACATTCAAAGATTTAAACCACTAAACCAAGTTTTTGGATTTAGCCATGATATAGGCCATTTTTTAATGTGTCGAATACACTTTGACTCATTAGTTCCCGTAATTTTTTAATTTGGTCCCTCAATTGATCATGTAAAGACTGAATATTATGTTGAAGAGATAAATCAAATGTCCTTCTAAATGTTGTTTCACTATTTTATAAATCGCTAAAAGTTATACAACTCCTAACGTCTGGTGAAGACAGGGTAATACAAAAAGATCCATTACATGATAGAATAGTAGCATTGGAGGTTAGAGCAAAAGATAAGGATGGGTTGTGCAGACCATGATTTCTGCTTCAGACAAAAGCGTTACAGTAGCCTTAGTTGTGTTCTCCGTCATTAGTACTTGATACAATTGTCGCTTAAAAAAGGAAAGACCCATCTGCCAAATATTTGAATGAGCCAGGAAAAAAGATAAATCTGATGTGTTAAAACTATCATTATAATACATCTGCAATTCTATAAGCCACCATATCTTAATTTTGAGGTTGATCAATCCCAGATGCAACATCATCTTGGTGTTTCTTATCGTCCTGTTCATCTTCAGTATGCGTTTTCACTTGTGCTGGCTTTACATACCTTGCAGGGATCCAATAGGGACCTGAGGGAAGAGAAACACAAGCATATCCTCGTCCCCAGGTAAGCAAGGGGACCGGTCCTTCCCATTGACCAGATTCCAAATTTTTATAAAACACCTGAGGCTTCATGGTAGAGGATTCCTCAGTTCTAAAATGTCTATCTACTGCGGAACTATATTGCTTAGATCCAGAGAGATTAAGAAAATTTAAAACATAAGTAGCTTTGTCTAATATTTCCTGTGGTGTTGTCCCTACTGGATTCCCCCTTTTTTGTTTATCAATAATAGATTTCAAAGAACGGTGGGCACGTTCTATTATTGCTTGGCCAGTAGGGGAACATGGAATTCCAGTAATATGTTCAACTCCCCAATCCTGTAAGAATAACAGAAAACGTCGAGAAACATAAGCTGGGCCATTGTCTGTTTTAACTTTCCGTGGGACCCCCATGGTCGCAAAGCATCTTAAAAAATGCTTCACAACGTCTCTGGCACGTTCTCCGGAATGGGCAGTGGCTACCAGAAAACCAGAGAAGGTGTCAATAGAAACATGAACGTACTTAAGGCATCCAAAAGAAGAAATATGTGTGACGTCTGATTGCCACAAATCATTAGCATTTAAACCTCTGGGATTAGTCCCTGGTAAAACTGGCAAAGGGGACAGGCGCTGACAATCCCAGCATGCTCGAATTATATCTTGAGCTTGTGCAGTAGTTAAAGAGAAGTGCTTTCGTAATGAGTGTGCGTTTTGGTGGAAAAATTCATGAGCTTATTTCGCCTGATCAAAACGTCGAGGAAAAACCGCAGCCATTGTAAAATGGTCTGCTATTGTATTACCTTTGGCAAGGGGTCCTGGTAAGTTAGTGTGAGAACGAATATGGACAATGAAATAAGAATGCTGTCTTATTTTTAAAAGTTGGGCTAGCTTTAACAATAAATCAAACAACTGTTTGTTGTCTACCTCTCATATAAAAGCGGATTCTAAGCGCTGAACAATACCTGTAACATATGCAGAATCTGCAACGATATTAAGAGGTTCCTTAGAAAATAACTCAAAGGCACGGACCGCTGCAGCTAACTCTACAATCTGTGTCGATCCAGATAAGCGAGAAACATCTGAGGCCCACTCCTTGCAGTTTGCGTGACGCCATACAACTGCAGCCTTACCTGTTTTGCCAGAACCATCGATAAACACAGTACGAGCATTCTGTAGAGGAACAGAACTCAACAACGACTGTGGTTGAAGAGGTAAACAGTGCAGAGAACCTAATAAACGATGGTGTGGCAAAGAATACAAAACAACATTAGTATAATCAGCCAGTGCAGCCTGAAAAGCCAAACTATTATACAATACAACATGAAATTCTGCTTTGGTTAATGGTAGATGAAGGAAGGTAGGATCTTGTCCTGTCCATTGTTGACATTTCAAATGACCCTGCGAAAGAAGTCTAGCAATCATTTCTAGGGCAGTGGTCAACGTTTTCACAAAAGAATGTGGCAAAAATAACCACTCCAAAATGCGTAAAGCATGCTCTTCCTTCCGCACCTTCTCGTCCCACTGACCTAGGAGAGCATATGGTTGAAAGGAATGATAAATGATAAACAATCAAACTGGCAATTGCAGAGAAATTCGATGAGCAAACATAAAATTAATTTTATCTATCACTGTCTGCAGTGCCGACTGGGCTGCTTCTGTCAATTGTCTAGGAGAAGTTAGTTCAGGATTCCCCTTCAACAACAAAAACAATGGCGACAGTTCGTGTGTCGTTATTCCCAACAGTGGTCGAAGCCAGTTAATTGTCCCCAACAACTTCTGTAAGTCATTTAGAATACTCACTGTAGTAGCAAGTCGTATAGACTGTGGATATACATGCCCTCCATGGAGGCAGTGATTGTACCTTTTCCGTCGCAATTTGGAGACCGTATCGCCAAAGCTCAGCTACTAAACTGTCGAAAACTTGGGAAAGAGATGATTCAGTTTCCACAGCCAACAAAATATCGTCCATGTAATGATATAACATGATTGAATCATATGTTTTGCAAATATTTGACAAGGCCTCACTAACAACAATTTGACATAAAGTTGGGCTATTTTTCATTCCTTGCGGTAAAACCGCCCAGTGAAACCGTTGCATGGGTCTATCATTATTAATCACAGGAATCGAAAAGGCAAAACGAACACAATCTTCAGGATGTAAATGAATGGTAAAAAAGCAATCTTTTAAATCAATAACCTTCAAATGCCAACTGTCCAGAATCATAGTGGGATTAGGAGTTCCTGGTTGCAAGGCCCCCATAGGTGCCATCATTGCATTAATAGCTCGGAGGTCCTGCAACAATCTCCATTTGCCAGATTTTTTAGGAATAACAAATATAGGAGTATTCCAAGGGCTCATGGAGGAAACAATATGGCCTAATTGTAGCTGCTCTTGCACCAATTCATGAGCCCTTTCTCGCCGCTCACCTTTCAAAGGCCACTGATCTACCCATACTGGCTTATCTGATAACCAAGTCAGTTTGAGTCGCAGCTGAATGTCAGTGGCCCGTGTTAAAAATGTGCTGTTATTGTCATGTTCCATTGTTGCAAGAGATCACAACCCCATAAAGTACATGGCACAGTTAAAACATATGGTTTTAAAACCGCTTGTTTGTTGTCAGGACCTTCCACAATCAAGGAATGCATACTCTGCCAAGGTATTTGTGTCCCTCCAATTCCAGTAACAGCAGCAAACGCCTGTACTAATGGCCATTCCTGTGGCCAGTCCGATCGTTGAACAATAGAAACATCCGCTCCGGTGTCCACTAAGCCAGTGAACACCCGACCATTTATTCTACAAGTCAACATCGGTTGTCCCATGGTAATCTTCTGTGTCCAAAAAATGCGAGGCAGACCTGTACTACCAAACCCAGAGGACCCCCTTTCACCAACATGGGCGGAACTTTTAGTTTGAATTTGAGTGTTGGGCAGCAAAAGCAATTGTGCAATTCGCTCTCCAATAGGCATAGTACAAGGTGGCGTAGGGGTCCAAACCATAATTTTTATTTCCCCAGTATAACCAGAATCTATGACCCCAGGCAAAATAAATAAACCTGCTCTGGAAGTGGAGGAATGACCGAGCAATAAGGCACATAAACCCTTAGGCAAAGGACCATACACTCCTGTCGGCACTAGATGTACTGACTGATCTCGAATTACTGTGGATTGACTGGTGGCCAGGTCCAACCCGGCACTGCCTGTTGTGGCTCGTCTGAGAGACTCGACTGTAGTGAGTTGCCAGCGTTCATCTCGCTTATTTGTGCCGGCCACGTCAAGGACTGTGCCGGCGGGGGCTGGGTCCTGTTGTGTAGTCTCGGGGCACCGACCTCGCGGCCCTTCTCCCGTTTCCCAAGGTATTCTCAGGGAGCGGATTGCCTTGTTTGTCAAACTTAGAATGACATTGATTACCCCAATGGTATTCCTTTTGACAACGAGGGCATAATCGAGCAAGTTGTCTTCCCTGCCCTCCTTGTCCTCGTCCTCCTCTTCTCGCTTTCGGACAATCTTTCTTCACATGCCCTTCCTGACCATAGGAGAAACATTTAGTAGCAGCTCGTGCAACTGCCAACTGTTGAGCTAAGGCAGCAGCTAGCATATCTGCCTTATGTCGCTCAGAGCCCACGTTTTGGCATGCTCTAATAAGATCGTTCAAAGTTTTAAGCGTGATTACGAATAGGATCAATGGCTCGCCTGCAGTCCGTGTTTGCATTCTCAATAGCGAGCTGAAACAGTAACAATTCTGCTGCTTCAGAAGAGTCTATCTGTCTCTGTATAGCAGTTTGTAAACGATCCAAAAATTGTATGTACGGCTCCTGAGGTCCCTGACGAGTGGATCAAAGGACGACTCTCACTTGCCGAAATCCGGCACCTGTCGGAGCGCCCTCAAGGCTAACCCTGTGGCTTGGGCAAGAACATTCCACGATAGTCCAGCCTGTACTATGCCAGTAGCATAATGCTCTTCTCCCATTAATTCGTCAAGACCAATAGCAGTTCCTGCCATTAAATTGTTCATCACCTGAACTTGCACCAGCTCACGGTATTCCGAAAACCACACAGAGTACTGTGCTGCAGACAACACAAGACGTAGGATGGATTTCCAATCTAAGGGTGTCAGTACGTAAGATTCTCCTATAACCTGTAACAAGTTCATTGTGAATGATGCCTGCAAACCATACTCCTTTATCGATTTGCGGACCTCCTTTATTACATCATATGGTAAATGAACGTATTCGGGGGGTCTATTTGGTTGATACAACACAGGGATGGCTTGAAGAAATGATATGTCCCCTCTTTTTAGTGCCTCTGTCCAGCACTCGTCAAGTAGTCCACCCAAGATTTTAGACTGAACAATTCCTTGTAATGGGTAACTCGGGGGTGGGGTGGGGTGCAGAAGGGGGCGGGCGTGCGCCGAGTAGGGGGGGGTGGGCGGGTGGGCATCAGGGATATCTGTGAGAGAGTCTTTTGTCTCTGTTGTTGCAAAATCTCTTCTGCCGTGGGGGCAGAAGCAGCCGTCGCTTTTACAGGAGTAAATGGGGGATATAAATCCAGCTCTCGTTCGGGGTCAATGGGACCTGGATCAAAAGGATCCCCAGGGTCTGCTCCGCCCTCCGATAGCGGAGGTTCAGTCACCACCTCAGCATAGTCTGACTCTAACTCAGGGTCTATTAATTCAAACGAACGAGATTCTTTTTTCATATTTGTCTCAGCGAGTGGTAGTATGGAGTTACTCACTTTCTGCAATACCTGTTCAGCAGGTAGCAGAGTCCTGAGAGCAGTATAAACCACATGCCAAGTAATCAATATATCATCGGGGAGCTCCAACTGCAAAAGCTGCTTATCTTGCAGCTCCTCTCCAACCTTCTGCCATTGAGTGAGATCATATGAGCCTTTAACAGGGAACCACGGAGAATAGTCCCGAATCCATACAAACAACCTCACTAAATGCAGCGGAGCAACCTTAAAGCCTAGTTCTTGTCAAATACATTGTAAATTCTCTGTATGCAACTTCTGTTCTCGAGTCGCTGACTGACCCATGATAAAAAAACGACAGTCTAAAAAACTTCCCCGCGGCTGCTCACCTGTGTCGTCCAGCAAGTGGTGATGAATATGAGCGCTCGATGCAGTGCAGTTTCCTCCGTCCAGCTACGCAGGGGTACACCACCAGTTATTATCTGCATTGCTTTTCCTTCTTCTCTTTTCCAAGTCCTTCTTCTATTTTTCAAGTCCTGATTCGGGCACCATTTGTGGTGTATGATAGGCATGGACTCTGTAGGGTGCAAGTACAGAATCAACTTTATTACAGAATTTTCTGATTATATAGTATTTCTTGTTAAAAGGGGAGGCTGTGCAGGTTCTCATGAGGTCTCTCTTGCCTGAGGAGCTGATAGGCCAGGAGCAGGCTTATGGATAGAGGAGGTGCTTGTGAGATTCCTGGTGCCTGAGGAGGTGATAGGCCAGGAGCTGGCGGATGTCTGGTGAATGTCCTTGTGATGTCAGTGGTGCCTGAGTACCTGATAAGCCAGGAACAAGCATGTGGCAGTGGTAGATGCTATGACATCACCTGTGGCTGAGTAGTGGATAGGCCAGGAGTATGCCCATGCCTTGTGCATGAGCTCGTCATTTCCCTGGTGCTGGAGTAGCTTTTAGTCCAAGAGCAGGGATATGGCTTGTGTGGGTGCTTCTGATGTCATCACAATAATATTTAGACCCCACCCAAATAGGGCTTTTTGGAAGAACCATCGTCAGCAGAAGCCTGTACACAACACAGCGCACACACACACATGTGACAGTGTTTCCCATGAGCACACAGCAGCAGGAGTAGGAGGGTGTGAGGTCACGGTCACTGTAACTCCTGAGCAGAGAGCGCTGGCAGTGGGAGGGATGTGAGGTCACTGTCAGTATAAGTGCTGCTCAGAGAGCGGTGGCACTAGGAGGGTGTGAGGTGACATCAGTGACGGCAGCCCGTGGCCATGGGGCTCGGTGCCAAGCAAGCGTGTGCATCAGAGGGGCATGCCGGGGGCCGGGAGCTGCCCAGCCCCGTGCCTGCGAGGCCGAAGGAGCAGCCCCTGCAGCCCTGGCTGGAGCAGTCGGGGTGGGGGTGGCTCGGGGGCCCCGCAGGGATGTGCCTGGGCACGGTGCCAGGAGGAAACCACAGAGTGCCTGCCGGGGTGCTGCGGGGGGAGCGCGGCGAGCGCTGCCAGGCCACGTGGGCTGTGGTTTGTGCACCTGCAGGCTCCAGCTCCCGATCTGCCCGTGGGGAATAACGGCCCCTGGGTGACACATTGAGAGTCAGGGACACGTCTGAACCTCGGGGCTGCGTGTCTGCTGCCAGGGCAGGGACATGTCCCAGCTCAGGCTCCTGCGAGGGACCCGCCATGGGGGCTCTGTGAGGAGGGACGGGTGAGCCAGCCCTCCTGGCATGGAGCTCTTCCCCTGGCCGAAGACTTTTCCCAGCTGCTGCTCCCAGCACAGCGGGGACTGTAGCAGGGGCAGGGGCTGTTTCCTTTCCAAGCTGACGCAGACCCCACAGCAGCACCAGCTCCGTGGTTCCCACGGCTTGGAGGTGTCTGGACACTCACGCCTTGGCTTCTTGGGTGAGCCAAGCAGAGGAGATGCTCATTGCTCCCCGTGCCCACAGCAGGGGTCAAGGGGTGACAGACCCATTTCCCCTCCACACCCAGATTGTCCCGTGACGATTTCCCGACGCAGCGACCATGACACCCACAGTGAGACATTTATGTGCCTCATATATGGTCATGAACAGCGCTGCAGAAGTTCATTGGAGGGCTTGGCTGTGTCGGAAGGGAGATCGCTCCCGATAACGTCTAAAAAGGTGCTGCTGCTTCGATTGGCTCCTCCTGCAGCTGGGTCAGCATCGTCAGAGATATATTACCCTCCCATTGTCATTGTCCCCGTGAGTCCCCAGGAGGCGTGAGAGGGAGTGGGGTGCCGCAGGGCTGTGCCAGCAGGGCAGGAGGCTGAGGCTGGGGATGGAGGGACTCCTGTCCCCTCAGGTGCTGTGGCTGCTCCTCTGGGTGCAGCTGTGCAGGGGTAAGTGCCGACATCCTTGTCCCAGAGATGGGGCCAGCGGGCACCAGTGGGGTCATCGGGACACCTCTGGGAATGGGGTTGCTTTGAAGGTGCCGCTGAGGTGAGGGGCAGATGTTGCTCCAGTCAATGGAACTTCTGCCTTTGCCTGTGCGTCTCTGGGTGGGACAGGGAGGTGTGGGCCTGTGGGCACGGGGCTGTACAGGGGTTTCTGGGCTGGTGAGGAGGAGACGGTGCCCTGTGCAGGGCCGGGCACGGTGTGCGAGTGGGGAGGTGAATGGCCCAGCAGGGCCAGAGCTGGGCACCTCCAGCCCTATGCAGGATGTAGAGAGAAAAGGGACCCCGACAATGCCCTGCGGACAGTGTGGAAGGGGGAGGGTTCCCACTCTGGTGCCTGTGACTCAGCATGGTCAGGAGGGACCTCCAGACCTGTTGTCTGGGTCTTGGTGCTCTCCTGACCATTCCCATGTTGGTGTTTGAAGGGGCTGCGGAGGTGAGGCTGGAAAATGGTGGCCGACACTGTGCTGGAAGAGTGGAGGTGAAACAAGAGGGCCAGTGGGGGACCGTGTGTGATGACTACTGGGACATGTCTGATGCTGCAGTGGTTTGTAAGCAGCTGGACTGTGGGTCTGCTGTTGAAGCACATTGGAATGCACACTTTGGGCCAGGATCTGGCCCCATTTGGATGTTTGATGTTGAGTGTCACGGCACCGAATCTGCCCTGTCTGACTGCAAAAACACACAAAGGTCTCAACAATACTGTAATCACGGTGAGGATGCTGGAGTGACATGTTCAGGTAAGGGGCCAGCCAGTTCCCCACCTTTGTGGCCGGAATGGGGGAAGGGACCTGGCTGTGCCCTCAGGGAAACAAGGGGGTGTTGGAGAAGAGCCTGGTGAAGCTATTCACACTGCTGAGCTGGGACCGTCATTGCTGGTTTCCCTGGTCCCTGAGGAAAGCCCAGGGGGAATCTGCCACTGCCTGAGCCCTGATGTGGCTCAGCCCACCCTCCGTGGGTGCCTGGGGCTGGGAGATGAATGCCCACCCTGCCCCGCAGTCTCTGTTGGTTCCCAACTTTCTCCTCCTGTTCACGCAGGAGCTGTCTGGCAGCACCGAAGACCTGGTTCCCCCATGCCAGAGGCACTGAGAGCAGCTCACATGGCCACCCACAGCCCCAGGGAAGAGCCCAAGGTGGCCGGGGACTTTTGGGTTGTGTTCCCTGGCAGACCTGAGTCCTCCAAAGCAGAGGGTCTGCTGAGAGGGAAGGAGCACTGGCCCATGGCCACCTCATTCCTCTTCCAGGGTCACCCCATGAGAGCCAGCCCAGAGGGAAACACCCCTGTGCAGGCAGTGCTGACCTGCTGCCCAGCCTCTCCTGCCTACCCCAGCCCCTGGCTGCCCTGTGTCACAGGGCATTGGCCAGCACTTGCTGGCTCTCCTTGGTGCCTGTCCTTGCACTGGGAGCTCGTGTCAGCCCAGGGCTGCTCCTCTGCCCGCTCTCCTGCCTTCTGAACAGCCGTTGGCCAGGGCTGTGCAGGCCTGGCAGTGCACTCTGGCCCTGGCTGAGGACCCTCCCCGGGCAGGTGCTGGAGCTGGGGGCTGGTGCAGACAGTGACTGTAGGTACACCCGCACTGCATCTGTGCCCTGTGACATGTCCCATCTCCCAGCAGTGCCCCAACACCCTGAGAACCATCTGGGACTGGGCTGCATTTCTGGTGGCTCCAAGGGGTTCCTGTGCCTGGCCCTGAGCTGGGTGGGGCAGAGCAGGCTGCAATAGCCAACAGCACCTGGGCCCATCTCCTTGGGCCCCAAAGCTCCAGGTGCTGCAGGGCCTGGGGCCAGTTCCTGGCAGCCCAAGGTATCCAGAATAGCAGCAGTTGACCTAAGTGGTGCCTGTGGCTGTGGATCTGGGAGAAAAGCCAGCCCCCAAGTGCTGTGCTGATTTCTGAAGAGTGGAATGGGGTCTCTGGTGTGTTCGTACCATCAGCACCCACTGGCAGCTGCTGGGATTGTTGTGAGGCTCTTTGCCTGTGGCTACCTCAGAGATGAGGTGAGGCATGGTCAGGCAACTGCCAGAGGGCTCTGGGACCTCACAGGGGTCTTTGGTTGCTCCAGGATTTGTCCAGCTGGTTGGAGGGGACAGCCCCTGCTCAGGACGAGTGGAGATCTATGACAAGGACCAGTGGAAAACTGTCTGTGACTCAGACTTTGGTCCCAAAGCCGCTGATGTGGTCTGTGGGGAGCTGCAGTGCGGCGTAGTCCTGTCCATGCCCGGGGCAGCTCATTTTGGAAAAGGTGTTGGTTCCATCTGGGACAGAGAGCTGCAGTGTTTGGGGAATGAATCCCTTCTCGCCTCCTGCCCAAGAGGGCCCTCCAGGGACCAGCCCTGCACCCACGCCAACGATGCTGGTGTCACCTGCGCAAGTAAGGACTCGGGGTGGGGTGTTGAATGCTGAGTGTGAGCTGGGGACAGGGAGAAGAACGGGGACTGTGCTGTGCTGGGTGTGAAGGCAGGAGGGGTGATGTGGTTTTCTGCATCCCTAAGAGACTGCAGAAGGAGGCAGAAAGGAAGGCTGTTCCTGTGGCCTGTCCTCCAGCTACCAAGGGTGCAAGAGAACCAATGCAGCCTCTCTCATTTTCGTCTGTCCCCAGAGTACACAGGGTTCAGGCTGGTGAATGGCAGCACAGCTTGTGATGGAAGAGTGGAGGTCCAGGTGCTGGGGACCTGGGGCACCCTCTGTGCTTCCCGTTGGGACCTCTTGGACGCCCACGTTCTCTGTCGTCAACTCAACTGTGGGTTTGCTGAGTCCATTCCTGGAGGAGGGCATTTTGGGAGAGGCACGGGCCCCACCTGGAGAGAGTCATTCCACTGTGATGGGACTGAAGGCCACCTGGGAGAGTGCCCAGTGACTGCCCTGGGAGCCTCACCATGCTCCCAGGAGAATGTCGCTGCTGCCATTTGCTCAGGTGAGTGCTGGGAAAACACTGTGTTGACTCCATTTTCCCCTTGGCTGTGACATGGCCACCCAAAGCAAGGGACCCCATGGCGTCAGCAGCAGGGTGATTTTCTGCCTGGAGAAACCCCAGCTTCACCAGGAGTGATGTGGAGAGCTTGATGTGCTCAGACTGAGAACTCTGATGTGGGAGAGCTGAGGACTGAGCCAGGCCTGGGTTCCCCTGCTCTCATGCTGTGGGACAGGCCCAGGATAGGGCTGTGGGGCTCAGCTCCATCCCTCCAGCTGCAGACAGCCCTGTCCCAGCCCCACAGAGAGTCCCACAGAGCCCAATCCCACACCCAGAGGGGCTGCCCGCGTTTCTCCAGCAGCAGCAGCAGAGCAGGGGTGTGAGCTGCAGAGCAGGACTGGGCCTTGCCCTGGCTTCTGCTCAGCACAAGACCCAACCTGGTCCTGTTTGGTCAGCAAGGGCCCCCTTGCTCTGCTCCCTGCCAGGGACACTGGCTCCCAGTCCCCGTTCCCCAGGGGTGCAGAGAGGGACAGAGAGGTGTGTGCTGCCCCGTGTTTCAGCAGTGCCAGTGCCAGTGCTGAGGCTGGGCAAGGCTTGTCCTGGTGCTGCCCATCCCCAGGCCATTGCACCACCTGCTGCTCCCTCCTGCGGGAGCTGCCCCATCTGCCTCAGCAGGGACGTGCTGGGTGGCTCTGCCCCACAAAGAGCACAGAGAGGGTCTTGCCCAGGAAGGCTCAGGGACTGGGAAACCAGCCCTGTGGAAACCTGCTCCTGAAGCTCACTGCAGAGGGCTGGGGGCAGGCAGGTGAGCTTCAGGGCACCGTGAGGTTTCCAGAGCCTGGAGAGGCAGCTCAGGTTCCTGGGCTCTCTGGTGCTGCTGCGGGCTGGGGCATGGCTGCTCTCCCCAGGCTCAGCCAGCTCCGCATCCCTGCGGCTGGTGGGTGGAGGGAGCCGGTGTGACGGGCGAGTGGAGATCTTCCAGCGCGGGACGTGGGGCAGAGTCCTGGATGACGAGTGGGACATGCAGGAGGCCAGCGTGGTGTGCCGGCAGCTGCGGTGCGGAGAGGCAGAGACAGCCTACAACCCCCCAAAGCCTGAGAGAGGGACGGGTCCCGTGGGGCTGCGAGGGGTGCGGTGCGCAGGGCGTGAGGCCAACCTGACCCTCTGCAACACCTCCGTGCCCGAGAGCGCGCTGTCAGCAAGGATTGCAGAGGACGTGGGGGTCGTTTGCTGGGGTGAGTGGCACTGCAGGGGCCCCCCAGGCTCTGGGCTGGGTGGGCACCAGCCCCTGACAGCAGCCGGGGTTTCTTCCCGCTGCAGGGAGCCGGCAGGTCCGGCTGGTGAACGGGTCCGGGCGCTGTGCTGGGAGAGTGGAGATCTACTACCGGGGCAGCTGGGGGACCGTCTGCGATGATGGCTGGGACCTGCCCGATGCCGCCGTCGTTTGCCACCAGCTGGGCTGCGGAGGGGCGGTGGAGGCGGTTGGCTCTGCTCGGTTCGGGGAAGGCTCCGGGCAGATCTGGCTGGAGAGCGTGAACTGCTCCGGGGCCGAAGCTGCTCTCTGGGACTGCCCGGCAGGGTCCTGGGGGAAGCACGACTGCGGGCACAAAGAGGACGCAGGAGTCGTCTGCTCAGGTCTGTGCTGGGAGCTGTGGTGGGAGCCCAGTGCCTGGGGAGACTGGGACAAGGGGAGAGCTGGCAACACTCAAGGCTGTCCCTGGCTACCTCTGAGCCCCTGCCCAAGCCCATCCTGGGGACACCCATCCACAGGTCCCTTCAGTCCCATCAACGGTCTCTGAGGAGCCTAATTGTGCCCAAGGGTTAGTGGGGAGGGCAGGGTTGTCTGTCCATCAGGGACTTTGCTCTGCCCATGGGTGCAAGGGGGACTTGCTGGCCATGCCTTTGCCTGGCTGAGGGCATGGGGGCTGCAGGGGTACCCCTGCTCCCACAGCTCCAGACCAGCCTGTTCCCCCTCGGTGCCTTTCCTCCCAGAGTTTGTGGCCCTGAGGCTGGAGAACAGCACCAACTGCTCCGGGCGCCTGCAGGTTTTCTATAACGGGACATGGGGGAGCGTTTGCTCCAACTCAATGAATTTCAAAACGGTGTCGCTGGCCTGCAAGGAGCTGGGCTGCGGGGATGCAAAATCCTTGGAACCATACCTGACCTCTGGCAGGCTGACTGGCCCCGCCTGGCTGGATCGCGTGGAGTGTGGGGAGAGAAACAGCTCCTTCTGGCAGTGTCCCTCCGCTCCCTGGGACCCAGAGTCCTGCGATGACCTGCGAGATGAGACCCACCTCACCTGCAACGGTAACTCTGAGCCACCCGGGCACCAGCATCCCCAGCTCCTGCTCCCTGCTGGGCATTGTCAAACGCAGAGACAGAGCCCACAGGGGCTTTTCCTTCCCATGCCAGACCCTCCTGCTGCTGCTGCTGGTGGCACAAAGGGGACTTCAGCTCTCAGAGCCCCACACAGTCACCAGCAGTTGCCAGCCGGGCTCCCAGCAGTGCCTGGGGGAGGCAGAGGTGTCTCCAGGCAAGGTCTCAGAAGGGACCTGTCAGGGCTCCAAGGAGCGTCCCCTCCTCCTGCTGCTCTGTGAACCAGGCTCCCTTTGGGGCTGAGCAGTCAGGGTCCCCCACCGTGTGCCGTGTGTGTCCCCTGAGTGACCGGGGTTCAGCTGCTGCCGTGAGCGAGGTGGCACAGGGATGCGCGAGCAGAACTCAGCCCCGCTGTCTGCCACGCGACCCCCCTGCAGCAGCCCCTTCACCGCTGCATTTCCTTCTCCAGGGAGACAGCCAGAAACGCCCCCGGCCCTGGGGGCCACGTGCCCAAACTCCACGAGCTGCACAGGTAGCTGCTCCTCTGCATGCCTGTCTCAGCTGGCAGGGCTCTGCCTGCTGTCCCGTGCCCTGAGAGGTCTCTGCCTTCTCCAGACAGGGAGAAGATTCGTGCCGTGGGAGGCGAGAACGGGTGCTCGGGCAGAGTGGAGGTGTGGCACCGTGGCTCCTGGGGGACGGTGTGCGACGACTCCTGGGACATGCAGGATGCCGAGGTGGCATGCAGGCAGCTGGGCTGTGGCCCCGCAGTGTCTGCCCTGGGCGAGGCTGCCTTTGGGGAGGGGACGGGCCCCATCTGGCTGGAGCAGGTGGAGTGCCGGGGGACAGAGCCGTCTCTGCAGGACTGCTGGGCCCGGCCTGGGGACAGCGGTGCCTGCCGGCATAAGGAGGACGCTGCTGTGAACTGCTCGGGTGAGGGGCAGGGCTGGGTCCCCTCACGGGGGTATTGGCAAGGAGCTGGGGCAGGCGTTTTCCCCGCTGGGTCCCAGCATGGCTGTAGAGCTCCTGAGAGCAAGGCTGTCCGTGCAGAGCCTGGGAGCCTGGTGCCAAGTGGGCAGCAGCTTCTGTGGGGCTGGATGTCCTCCAGCCTCTGCCCGCAGGGCCCTGCAGCCCCCAGGGGCATCTCCTGGGCTGCCTGCACTGTCCTGCCCATGGCCCTGGGCTCCTTCCTGGCCACCCTGACCAGCCCCACAGGAGGGACACTTTGGGTGGGATGTGTCAGGGATGTCCGCACACGTGCACACACACACACACGGGGTGCCAGAGAGGAGGCTTCCTGCTGCCTGCACACCCAGCCTCTCAGCCCAGCTCTCCTTCTCCTCCTCTGCAGCTGCACCCAGGACGGCAGCACCAACCCCCCGAGCAGGTAAGCTGTCCTCCCTGTCAGCGCTGGGTCTTCCCAGGGCCAGGCTGTGACCCACAGCCGGAGGGAAGGGGCTCCTTGCTGGGGTGTGAAACTCCCAAGAGGTGTCACTGGGGTAGTGGTTGGGGAGGGGTTTCGGGTTTCCATTCCTGTCATTACCCGGGAGGGTGGGAGCTTCCCCATCACTCCCCCGCTGGGGTCCCTTACCCCCGGTGTAAGGGGGGGTCAGGACTGGGCTGTCCCAGCCCCCCACCTCTCCCAGGCCTGCTGCTGCTATTTCTGTGTTCCTGCCCATGCAGATCCCACCCGGGGCCGTCCAACGGGCAGCGGGAGAGTCTCATTGCCCGTCATCATCTGCATCATCCTGGGAGCCCTTCTCTGCCTGCTCCTGGCCCTCCTGGCCGGGCAAGCGTGGAGCGCTAGGGCTGGGCGCAGAGGTGGGTCCTTCCCCCATGGTCCCTGGGGAAGATGCCTCCTGGCAAGGCCAGGGGTGCTGTGGGGTGTCAGTGAGGGGTACAGGCAGAGCTGGGGGGACCAGAGTGTGTGCTGCCTGCATCCCCATGTGCCGCCCCATTGACTGCCTGACCATGGGCCACCAGCAGCAAGGGGTAGAGAGAGTCCAGACTCGGTGGGAGTTAGGGATGGGGCAAGGAGAGCAATGGCCGAGCTGTGCTAGGGGAGATGGCAGCAGAGGGGACACAGATGAGGCTGTGTCACTGGCAGTGCTCTGGGCAGCTCTGGAGGGGACTGTGTGGCAGGGGAGATGCTGGGAGAAGCATGGGACAGCAGGGTCCATCCCTGTGGCATCGGGCCCCCAGGCTGTTCCTCCGTCCAACCCTTACCTGCTCCCCAGCAGGGCAGGGGCCGTGCTATGGATCCATGGGGCAGGGAGGGGGCAGCTCCAGGGGCAGAGGAAAGGCAGGAGCTGCTCCAAGCTCAGCACCAGGGACCTGGCCCAGGGCCCAGAGGGGCACGAGGGCTGTCTCTGAGGGGATGGTGTGAGGGTGTCGCTGCCCCTGACCATCTCCATGGGGACATTGCCCTTCCTGAGCAAGTGTCAGCGGTGACAGGACAGCGCAGTGGGGCTGTGCTGTGGGGCCAGCCCTGGGCTGGCCCAGGGGAAGAGGGCTGCTGGAGCAGAGCAGGATGCCGTCCCCTCTCTGCCAGTCCCTGAGCCAGCCCTGCCTCTGTCCGCAGGCTCCGAGAGAGCTTGGGAGCCCTTCCCTGAGGCCCTGTACGAGGAGATCGGTTACAGCCCAGCGTGGGAGAAGCAGGCGAGGTTCAGCGGCTCAGGTGGGTGTGGGTCCCACATGGGGGGCACATCTGCAGGGCTCTTTGCCCTGGCCCCCAGCCAAGGCTGACCCCCTGCAGCCCCCTGGCCCATGGTCCCTGCAGCTGTGGGGCTGTGGGGTGTGTGGGGAGAGCAGCCAGGTGGTGGGCGTGGGAGAGGAGCTTCCTCCCCACCAGCTCTGCCCGTCCCAGCCGGGGACAGCCCCTCTCTGCCTGTCCCTGCATCCCACCTGGCACTGGAGGGGTGAGGGAAGGGGCTGTCCCGGGGCAGCTCTGGGAGCCCCTGTGAGAGGGGGTTTGTCCCAGGGGAGCAGGCTGAGTCCTGAGCCCTCCTCCCCACACAGCCCTGGCTCGGTGGGTCCCCTGTCCCCAGCAGCACTGAGCCCAAGCTGGGTCAGCAGAGCGCACTCCCATAACACCTGCATCGCCTCTCTCCAGGCTCCTATTCAGAGGGGTCCCTGACCAAGGTGCAGCCCCAGCCCGGGCACAGTGAGGAGGAGGAGGATGGTCCGGGGTCAGCCCCAGGTAATGGGGAGCAAGAAGGGGTGGATCTCTCCTCCCTGCAGACTTGGGATGGACAGTGGTGTCACTGTTAGAGTTGGGGAGGACACAGGTGGGGGTCTCCTGTGGTGCTGCCAAAACCAGTGTCTGAGCCCCATGTCCCTGCACATCCTCCCATCCTCTGCTCTGCAGGACGTGTCTTCTCATTGTCACCAACTCCCCTCTCCTTTCAGACATGCCTGTCGTGCCCAGAGGTGACCCAGCAGATGGCTATGATGATGCCAGGGAGGTTTCTGACCGTGGGGAGGATCCTGCCTCTGGTCAGGGAGACTGGGAAATGCCCAGGGCCCCAGAGGACGGAGCAGGGCCCAGGGATGCACCTGGAGGTGAGAGGGAGATAGCGCTGCCAGTTCCTGGGGTGCCATCCCTGGTGCCAGGTGAATCCTTGCCATACTGAGACCCCAAAATCCTGGGACAGGAGAACCTGCCCTGGGAGTTTTCCTTGGGGGGACCGGGGGTGGGAGAGGGAGCTGACCATCTCAGGACTGGTGAGGAAAAGAGGGGAATCTGATGTAGAGACCAGGAGCGGCACCTCATGGGACAAAAGTGCAATGGGCTGCCTTGCTGCCTGCAGGGCCAAAGCTGCGCTCCCAGAGAAGTGCTGGGGCCCCTGGAGCTGAGGGAGATGCCTGGTCCCTGTCCCCGGAGAGCACAGGCTATGACGATGCTGACGAGGTGTCTCTGGCACATCCCCCTGAGGACACCAAGGCTGTGACACCAGAGCTCAGTGCACAACAGTCCCTGGGCCCCAGGCCAGGACAGCCCGTCCCTGCCGTGCAGCTGGGTGCAGCCAGGAGGGAGGAGAGGTCTGTGCAGCTGGGAGAGCCGTGAGCACCAGGGAACCGTCTGCCTTTTCCCACGGGCAGCAGAAACAGCCGGGCATTGCCTCTGGTTTTATTCTCCTGTGTTTACCCCCGGCTTCCACATTTGTTCTTATTAAAAGCCTTTGGGGGTATGACCCAGAGCTGGTGCTTGCCTGCCCAGGTGTTGGGGTGTCTCCCTGAGGCTGATCGGGGGGGGAGCAGAGCACAAGGAGATGGCGGTGAGGAAGGGGCACGTCTTGGGGACAGTGGGTTCAGGTTTCAGGCTGTGGAGCTGCGAGAGCCCATGTTCCCTGGGGAATATTCCTGCTGACAGAGACATTTCCATCCTGCCAGCCAGAGCTTCCAGCAAAAATGGCTGTCTGCAAGGTCCCGTGATGCACCCCAGAGGGAGCGCCCATCTCCTCACCCTGGGGTTCCCCAGCTGCTCTTTCCCCCAGGCCCTGCCTGGGCCACACTGGTCCCGTGGCACAGAGGCCATGACAGAGCTGCTGTGTTGGGGTGAACCCTGGGCTCTGGCCCCACAGAAACGAGCCCTAAGGTGGCCCCGGTGTCCTGAACACCCCATCCAGCCCCAGGGGGTCTCACGTCCCATGGATCACCTCCCACAGGGGTTAGGAGGCAGCTCCGCTCCCCACTGTCCTGGCACAGGGTGCAGAGCCACTTGCTGGGGCACACAGGGCTGGGATTGCCCCTTCCCTGGCTCTGCCAGGTGCCCAGGCTCCATGAGCTGTTCCTGCTCCCTTGGGCCCTCACAGACCTTGGAGCAGTGCTGGTAGCTCCCCAGAGCTGCCTCCTTCCTGGGCAGGGACTGTAAGGCCCCACGGCAGCCCTGGGAGCCCCTCGTCCTGCTGCGCTCCAGCCCCCAGCCCTGCCCTCCTGCTGCCTCCCAGGGGTGTCAGGGAGGGTTTGTGTGGGGGCAGTACCTGTGTGCAGGTGCAGGGGGGATGAGAGCAGGAGCAATGGGGGGACCTTTCCCTCAGTGCTGTGGGAGGCAGAGGAAGGAGAGTCCAGGGGAGGGAGAAAGGATCCCCAGGAGACATGGGCTGCTGCCAAAAGCCATCATCCAGCCCTTGGTCTGGAGAAGGTCCTGTCTGGGAGGATGCTAATTTGGGCACATTTCCATGGCAGAGAGTATTTTGTGTCCCTCCCCTAAAGCCAGCCCTGCTGGGAGCTGAGCCAGGGTCCCTCTCCCTGGGCTGGGGCTTTCACCTGCCCCAGCTCCCATGGGCAGAGAAATGACTCACGCAGGAGCTGGGTAGGGAGAAGGGTTTGGCACTTGGGCAGGAACCTGAAACCCAAACTGCCCTCCCTGGTCCTGCTGGTGCTTGGTCAACCTCTTCCCTGATGGACTTCTCTGCTGCAGACCAGAAGGTGTGTTGGGTGTCCATTGCAGGGGAGCAGCCCCAGGTGGGTAGCACTGCAAACAGCAGGATCTGGCCCTAGAGCAGAAGAGGGGAGGAGGCAGCTGTCTCCAAGAGCATCATCCATGGCAGCATTGCGTCATTCCCTGCTGGGAGCTCCTCCACCTCTGGAGTGACTCTTAGGGGGTAGAGGAGGAGCCCAGGCTTACAGCCTCTTCTGCCCTGGTCCCTAGAGCTTTCCTCCTGGCAGTCCATGGCCCTGTGGAGATGCAGGGTTGTAACCTTTCCTGGTTGGACTTTTCCCGGGGATGGAGGCTGCGTTTGCAGTGTCCATGTGTGTCACCCATGATGATGACCTTGGGGGTGTCACCCTTGCAACTCTCCACTCCTGTGAGCTTTCCACAGCCGTGCTCTGCCCAGCGTGAGGCAGCAGTGCAGAGGGCTGGGGGTCTCACCATCAGGCCCCTTGTGTAGGTCCTGGGGAGCTGCTGCAGGAGCAAGCACAGATCTGGGGTACAGTGATGATCCCACATTGCTGCAGAGAACAGACCCAGCCCGCAGGGCCAGACTGTTCAGGCCCCAAAACACCCTGAAACGGGCTCTTTCTGCTCAGGTGTGCTGCCCCCTCACACACCCCCAGGCTCTGTGCCTCATCTCCCTGAGGAGGAGGAGGAGGAGGAGGCAAAGCTCTGCCAGGTGCCAGAGTAAGGGAGAAATGTTACCCCTGGGGGAGGGCAGAGCTGGCAGGGAGGTGGCATGGGGCAGACACTGGGCTCTTCTCCCTGGTCCCCACCTGGGGTGGCTTGAGTCCGCAGGTCAGTGTCCATACTGGCACCAAGCATCCTGTGTTCAGAAGATATCCCCAGCCCACTGCCCTTCTTCTGTACTTCACTTTTATACCTTGTTTCTCTGAATTTGGGCCCACCATTCCTGGGGGGCACTGAGCACCCTGCAGTGGAAGGCCATGTCTCATGTCCAACTTGGGTTGCAGGTGGTTTTGGTGGGGGAACAGCTGAGGCACCATCTCCTGGCCCTTGCTGCCTGTGCATGGCTTTGGACAGGCCTGTGTCTCCCTGATCCCACCAACATGGGCTGGACAGAGACACCAAAGCCCCAGGAACAAGAGGTGGGTACCAGCCCCAGCAGTCCCACCTCTGCAGGGCTGTGCCTGACCTCAGCAGCTCTGGGTTCCTCTGCTCAAGGCAGTGGTGATGGCAGAGGGAAAAAGACCTGGAGACAGGGACAGGGTAAGGAATGTCATTCCGCCAGCTGGGAGTCCCACAGGGCTGTCCAGGCTGGTCCAGCTCAGACACCCCTAGCTGCTGGCACAGGGGGGTGTTTCCCACCTGGGATGGGATCTCCACCTGAGCTCAGGTCCAGCACCTCTGGGAGGTGGCTCAGCAGAGGCAGCGCACACAGCCCTCCTCACCCCACAGACAGGCCCTGGGTGGGCAGGGCAGGCCCACAGTGCCTGGAGAGGACCAGTGCTCCAGCTCCAGCCTGTACCCGCCTGAGGCTGGGGACTCAGGGAAAAAGCACCCTTGGAGATGCCGGGGATCGAACCCAGGACCTCCCACATGCGAAGCGGGCGCTCTGCCGCTGAGCTACATCCCCTTCACGCCTGCCAGCAGGACAGACACTCTCCTGCCATGACACGTCTATGACAAGCACAGCCCTGTTGTCCCCTGGGTGCCAGGGGACCCTCTGCAGAAAACAGCATTTGAAGCCTCCTGAGATGGGGGAAGTCAGGACGGCCTCTCCACGGGGGCCTGATCCTGGCACAGGGATGCACTGCAGAGCATTGCCCCTTCCATGTCTCAGCAGGGCAATGGGGCAGAAGGAGGCTCTTGCTGCAGGCGCTGCTCCCACGCTCTGACCCACTCTGGGCTTGATGGAGAGGAGAAAACCCCTGAGCCTCCTCTGCCACCCAGGGCAACACCCGTCTGTCTCCCATCTGTCCCCAGCTCCACAGGGGGAGCAGAGGAACAGGGTGAGGGAAACACCCTCCCTGGGGTGAGGTGTCCCCAGGCTCTGATGGCACCCCAGGGTGTGCGGTGGGGGGACATGGGGACAGAAACCTCTCCCCCCCTCATCCAGGTAGCGGGCCTCCCCCTGCACCACCCGGTCCCCGCCAGCATCCCTGGAGGTGGGGTGAAGGGCAGGCTTCCATCTCCCTGGGGCTGATGCCCAGAGAGGAGCACAGAGGTGTTTCATCAGTCCTTGCAGCAGGCGGGTCAAGGGAGGGGCAAGAAACTCTGCTCAGGCCAGCGTGTGACTACACGTGACGCCCATGCACTGCAGTGGGTGATCCTCAGCACGGCTTGGTCAGCTGTCCTGGGCACATCAGAGGTCTCGCTGCGACAGACCTCCAGAGGAAGGATGCTGCCATTCAGGCCTCAGCTCCAGGGAGTGCCTCTGCCTGGGAGTGGGGGGACAGTGGCCTCTGCTCTGGGAACTGAGAACCAGGTGAAGGGGGGTGTGAGGAGAGGAGCAGTCTGTGCACCATGGAGAATGACAAAGAGGAGAGAGACAGGGACTTTGCAGAGACGGCGCAGTGGAGAGATCTTGATCCCTGTGGAGCAGGGAAGGAGGGAGAGCTGGAGACCACCCCAGAGGAGCAGTGAATGGAGAGTCCTGCCCAGGGGGAGGCTGGGGACTCGTGGTGCTGGAGGAAGACTCCTTCTGAGCTGCAGGTCTGCAGCTACAGAGCAGGGACAGTGCTCTGGCAAGAGGTGAAGGAGCAAGCAGGGCTGGGGCAGGCTGGAGGAAGGCAGGCAGGTCTGGAAAAACCTAAGGGAGAAAATGATTGCTGAAGCCCTGGGTTGAACCAGGGACCTTTAGATCTTCAGTCTAACGCTCTCCCAGCTGAGCTACTTCAGCCCTGCCCCAGCAGCCCTGGTCCCCGTGCCACCCGTGCCAGGCCACAGGCTGGCACCCAGGAGGAGTGCTCCTCAGGGAGGTTCCCAGGGGAAAGCTGTGCCCAGCCCCGAGCAGAGGGGACCTGGCTCCTCCCTGACCCCAAGGCCAGGTGGGCTCCAGGTTTGGTGGAGGCCAGCTTACACTGGCCGTGCCAAGATGTCTGTGGGCCTTGTACAAACGTGACAGTGGTGAAGGGAAACCGGAGGCCAGGCACGTGCAACTGCAAAGGCTGAGGGTGGAAGAAGCGTGGGGCTGGTGGAAGACCTTATCTCCTTCCCCAGGGAAGGTCTCCCCCCACCCTTTTGTCCCTGGCTCCACTTCACTCACTCCTTCATTCCCAACTCCTCTATCTCCTCCCCGCTGAGCAGCGCAGAGGGATGGTGAATGGGGGTTGTGGTCAGTCCATAACAGTTCCTCTCTGCTGCTCCTTCTCTCTAAGACTTTTTCCCATGGGGATCCTCCTATGGGCTACAGTCCTTCAAGACAAACCTGCTCCAGCATGGGCTGTCCTCCATCCAGCATTCTTTCAGAAATTATCCAACATCTTCAGTGTTGAGTCCTCCATGGACTGCAGGGCTTACTTTCCCCACCATGGTCTTCTCCATGGGCCGCAGGGAAATACCTGGCGTACTCCGATATTCACCATAGCAGGAAACTATCTGCTCTTGTGCCTGGAGCACCTCTTCCCCCTCCCTCTTCACCAACCTTGGTGGTTGCTGTTTCTTATATTTTTCATCTCTTACTCCTCTCCCATTCTGGCAGTTGTGTCCTTTCTTAAATACATATTTGTAAAGGTCCTACCAGTTCACTGATGGGCTCGTTTTTGTGCACTGGTGGGTCTGCTTGGAGCCTGCTGGAACCAGCTCTGTCTGGCAGGGAGGCAGCCCCTGGTGTCTTCTCACAGAGGACACCCCTGCAGCCCCCCTGCTGCCAAACCCTGGACACCACCACCAATACACAGTGTAAATCTTTGTCTTGCTGAATGACATCCCCTGCTCTTCCCTCATCCACAAATACAATTTACTCGCTGGGGAGGAAGAGAGAGAACAGAGAAGGCCTTGATGCTGTGCAAACATGGTTCAGCAATAGCTACAACATCGGTGTGTTGTCAAATCTGTTTTGGTGACAAATCCCAAACACAGCACCATGGGGGCTGCCGTGAAGAAAATTACCTCCATCCCAGCCAAAACCAGTACAGTGTGCCTGGAAGAATGTTTCCAGGAGTAGCTGCTCTATCTCCTTCCCAGGGAGAGAGGTGAGGCTGACTGGCCTGTAGTTCCCTGGGTCCTTCTTCTTGCCCTTCTTGAAGACAGGAGGGACATGTGATTTCTTCCACTCTTTGGAGGACTGTATTGTGTGCACACAGGTGAACTGAGGCAAGAGGACTCCCACCACCTGTGGGTTTGTGGCAGATATGGGAGGAAGCTGAGTCCCTGTGACAGATCCACTCGACTGCCTGACCAAACCAGCGGTAGTTTGGTTCAGGGTCAAAGGAGGTAAAGGCCCAGGTGTAACCTGGCCAACAACTTCTCTAGTTCCAGTCTGTTCTCGGAAAACAGGAGCAGAGGGACATGGTGAGCATTGATGTATATGGGCTTGGAAACTGGAACACCCATCATGTGATTAAGACATGAATAACAGGTGGTTCCTCCAAGACTCATTTGTCAAGGAACAAAGAAAGTTGTGGGTACAAGGAGTCTCATGCATGCCTTTCCCATCACATGGAATTTGACTACAAGCCAACCACTTTATTCCATAAATATGGCAGCCTAAGGATATCTTCTTGGGGCTCTCCCTGCTAAGCAGCTGACTGTCCAGTGGTGATCTCTCCTTGAGCTGGGACACCTCTCAAGGTTACTCCTCGAGGCTGAGACCTCTTACCCACTGCAGATCTTTGCTAAGTGACTGATATCATGCTTAACCTTGTGTAACAGTGCACTAAGATTTTGTATTGGTGACTTTGATTCTGTTTTGGTAACTGTGAATCATTGTTACAGCCTCTGTGCGGTAAGGAATAGAGTGATCCTTGCCATCCAACTTTGATAAGGTGCAGTAAAACTGCTTTTGCTGATACCTCTGGAGGTGGTTCTTTAATTGGTCTAAATCACCCATCTGTGACAAATTGGTGTAGTCGGCAGGACTCTGGATCAGGATTTGTGACAGGAGACCTTATTGCAGGCAGACAGTACATAGGGCAGGCTTACGGGAAGAGGGAGAGTTTTTACCAGGGCCTGTAGTGATAGGACAAGAGGCAATGCTTTTAAAGTGGAAGAGGGTAGGTTTAGACTGATCTTAAGGAAGAAATTTTATCTGGTGAGGGTGGTGAGACAGTGGCAGAGGTTGCCCAGAGAAGCTGTGGATGCCCCATCCGTGGAAGTGTTCAATGCCAGGTTGGATGGGGCTTTGAGCAACCTGGTCTAGTGGAGGGTGTCTCTGCACATGACAGGAGGTTTGGAACTAGATGATCTTCAGAGATTTTGTTCCAACCAAAAACATTCAATGATTCTATGATTCTGTTCTTATCAACTTCCCTCTTCTCAGCATCAAGCAGATGAGCAGAGGTACAGCAAGAGAATAGTCAAGGGCTGTGAACACAGGTGCAAGGGAGGGCACCCTGGTGTGATCTACCTCCCAGCCTCACATCACCCTGGGTGCAGATGACCTGGATCCTGCATCTGTGTCGTGGTGTTGTCACTCAGGTCACCAGACCCCTTTGGGAGGCCCTGGGGTGTCTGCCCCACACCAGCTCTGGGCTTTCCTGCAGGTTCGGTGCTGTGTTTGCCCACTGAGTGGAGTTGTGTTTGGCACCCAGGCACCTGGCATGGCACTCGAGTGGCACGAATGGCATGAAAATGTGAGCTCAGAAATACAAGTCTTCGGTGCAGGGATGTGGATGTGTCTTAGCTTTATAGTGACTGGAGCTTTAGTGAGTACACTGGAGAGAGAGAGACCTGGGGCGCTCCTCGCTCTGATCAGCTCAGGAACATATTGCACAAGGCACGTTCAGGTGCCCTAAACCTCTGGGGTCACTGTGGGTGGCCCACAGTATCTGTATCTGTATGGGAGCTCCTGAGTCCCCGCTGAATAAAGGTAAAGGCTCCGAGCAGGGGCTCACACGCTGGTAACTCTGCTGTGCACACCTGAACTGAACCAGGAGGATTCCCAGCTCCTCTGGGTCTGTGAGGCTGAAGTGGGGAGCTAAATCCCGCTTCACCCTGAGGGATTCCTGGTCAGGAGGAGATGCCTCATTGCCTCAGCTGAACCCCTGCCCTGCACAAGGGAAGCCAAGCCCTCCCTGTCCCTGTCTGTGTCTCCTTTTTCTTTCTCATGGGTCAAGAATATCGGTGTCCAGAGGGGGACACTGACACCTGTCATAGAGAACCACCCTCTGCAAGGACCAACCGTGCTGCTGGAATCAGTCTCTCTCCACTGTTGGTGATTGCTTCAGGCGATGTTGCAGCATGTTCCCCAGGGGTGACCCCGGTGCCTTTCAGGAGCTGCCAGCCGCAGAGCCGCAGGGACATCTGCAGTGAGCCCAGAGAGGGCAGAGAAAGGGGTGCCTTGGGCTGGTCCTCTGCTGCTGAGCTGGGCTGGGCTCCTGGGATGGAGGGAGCTCATGGCAAGAGGGCAGTGCTGCAGAGAGACATCTCTGCCCAGGAGCAGCTCCTCTGCAAAGCGCAGCAGGGCTGAGGGCACTGCCTGCAGGCACCAAGTGAGACAGCAGGAGGTTAAAGGCAATCTGGGTGGGGGGATGCTGAGAGCTCACAGAGAAATCTTCACCATTGTGGACATGTTCTGTCTCTGGCTGCAGGGCAATGCACAAGAGTATCCTGACGGGATCTCCCAGACCTGGCACATCCCATGCTTGGTGTGGAGGAGAAGGACGTGCTCTGGAGCAAGGATTTCCTGCTTCACTGTTAGAGGGACAGGGGGGCATGACCCCTGCCTTCTCCCGGGGAAGGCTGCAGGGGTGTGAAGCCAGGTGTACCCCCAGGGGTGCCCAGGGCTCTCCTTCCGAGCAGGTTTCCTGTGCCCTGGGGGGCTGTGTGCTGGGACAGGGACTCAGCCACCTGCCAGGATCAGCACTCAGCCTGCCCGGGGAGCTCACAACAGCACTGGGGGAGAGGCTCTGGGTGGAAGGAGCGATCCTCAGAAGGGCAGAGTCTTTGCTGTTCAGAGGGCGCTGCATGGGTCAGAGCTGTTCACAGCTCCAGATCACCCAAGGACATTTTTGAGGAGGTGCTTCAAGGAGCAGGTCAAGGCAGGGATTAATATAAAGATAAGGAGATTTCCCAAGTCTGACTTTTCAACTTCCTACTCTTGGGCAATGGGAGGGGAGAAATGAAAAAGGAGCTCTCCAGTACAAACAAGTCAGTGAGACTCCTGGACTGTCACTTTGAGTGATCACTAGGTCTACCAAGAGCCTCCTAAAGTGCCTGCAGCCACTTCTCTTCCTATGGACAGCACCTGCATCACCTTTGCTGGACTCACCAGGGTTGTTCTGACCTGCCCTTTTGCACCTGCCAACAAGAACGTGCACCCAGCCAGTGCCCTGAGAACAGACATGTTTGTGTAGGGCCCAGGTGAGTGCAGAGAGGTTGGGATGGGGTCTGTGAGAGGTGATGGGAAAAAGACATGGGAAAGGGAAACATCTCCCAGGAGGAAAATCTCCAGGCAGCAGGGATACGATCAGGAATGAGAGGAAATGAAACCCAGAAATGTTGTGGGAGGGAGAACTCAGAAAACTCGGTATCATCCCCTCCACTGCAGACCCCTTCCTCTGAGAAAGCCCTCTGCCTCCTTTCCCTCCAAGCAAAGCCTCTGTCCCTCAGGGCAGTGAACATGAACCACCTCCTCTGCAGCCAGAGCCCCAGCAGAGCTGTGGTGCAGCTCTCCAGCCACGTGTCCATTTCCTTCT
This sequence comes from Balearica regulorum gibbericeps, assembly GCF_011004875.1. Classification (NCBI taxonomy): domain Eukaryota; kingdom Metazoa; phylum Chordata; class Aves; order Gruiformes; family Gruidae; genus Balearica; species Balearica regulorum. The sequence continues at coordinate 67,602,831 of NC_046187.1, forward strand.
GCTGAGCAAGGGGCTTAGAGCAGCTGCTGAGCAATGTTGATGCCTGGGAGGTGGTCTGAACCATTGAGTAAGGGTAACGCTTTCCTGGGTGCCTGGCTATCTTGTGAGTCCCTGCCTGGAGTACTGCATCCAGCCCTGGGATCCCCAGTACAAGAGAGACATGGAGCTGTTGGAGAGAGTCCAGAGCAGAGCCATGAGGATAATCAGAGGGCTGGAGCACCTCTTCTGTGGCAAAAGGCTGAAAAAGTTGGGGTTGTTCAGCCTGGAGAAGAGAAGGCTCCAGGGGGACCTTATAGCAGCCTTCCAGTACCTGAAAGGGGCTACAGGAAAGCTGGAGAGGGACTGTTTACAAGGGCATCTAGTGATAGAAAAGGGTTGATGGCCTTAAGGTGAAGAAGGGTAGATTTAGATTAAATATAAGGAAGAAATTCTTCACTGTGGGTGGTGAGGCACTGGCACACGTTGCCCAGAGAAGTTGTAGATGCCCTGTCCCTGGAAGTGTTCAAGGCCAGGCTGGATGGGGCTTTGGGCAACCTGGGCTAGTGGAAGGTGTCCCTGCCTATGGCAGAGGAGTTGGAACTAAATGATCGTTAAGGTCCCTTCCAACCCAAACCATTCTATGATTTCCCCATGTTTCTCCACTTGTCTGTGTTATCGCTGTTGCTACCTTGTTCTAGCTGTCAGGCTCTCTGGGGATGGAGTTTCAGCTGCAGGGGCACACACTGACATTGTGAGTCCTCCCGTACAGGTGTGTCCATGGAACTGAGGTGTCCCAGCTTTCACCTGTGGGGCTGTGGGGAATGCAGCCTGTGGGGCTGGGGAATGAGCTGGTTTTTTGTTAATCAGATGCCACCGTTAGGACACTTGGTTATCTCCTTGAGTTGTCCTTCCCAGCTGTGAGCTGCCCTCCAAAATACAAACCTGTCCCATAGCCGCTTTGTGTTATCTGAAAGTCCCACAGAGAAGGACAGCGACGCTACAACCAAGGAAATGCTGTTGGGCTGGTGAAATGATCCATGTGTGTCCTTGGCTAGCAGTGGGGTGCTGAGAGCTTGAGAAAGGGTGAGACCTTTAGTGGTCTGCAGTGGGTGCCTCTGCTCTCAGCAGTGTCTGGTGACTTTTCAGGGTAACATGGGAGTGTGATCACCCTCCATCTGAAAATGGTGTATTCCAGGGTAGATGGGAACAAGACGAAGGGACAGACCAGCTCCCCTCACTCTGCTCTAAGCCACAGTCAATCCTCTTGCTTTGCAGGACTTGCTGTGTTCTCCCTGAGTGCAGAAGAAATCCTGAAGGTCTCTGACATCTGAGCACACTCCCCAGGTGAGATGGGGGGAGCTGTAAAAACCCCAAACACCTCAAACTGCATTTGTCCTCCCTGTTCCTCAGCACTGGGATGTCAGATGCTGACAAGGGCTTCTGCGTTAGGGGCATTTTCATTGGACAAAGTCAAACACCAGGACTGGCCTCCGACCCCACTGTTCCCATGAACCCACTGCTGCAGAGCAGGGCTGACTCCTCACCATCCTGCAGGCAGAGGCCCTGCTCCTCACGGCACACTGAGCCAAGATCAACCAGGGCTCCAGCCACAGAGCTGAGGAACGTCTCATCGAAAAAGAAAAGGCTGTGTGTGTAGCAGGGGGAGTATCTATAGGACATGGCTTTGAGTTCGCTCAGAGAAATCTCCCCTAATTTATTGTGTTATCTTTTGTGATCAGTGCCCCGTGCTCAGAGGCAGCAAATGTCCAACAGCAGCTCCATGAATGAGTTCCTCCTCCTGGCATTCGCAGACACACGGGAGCTGCAGCTCTTGCACTTCTGGCTCTTCCTGGGCATCTACCTGGCTGCTCTCCTGGGCAATGGCCTCATCATCACTGCCATCGCCTGCCACCACCACCTCCACACCCCCATGTACTTCCTCCTCCTCAACCTCTCCCTCCTCGACCTGGGCTCCGTCTCCACCACTGTGCCCAAAGCCATGGCCAACTCGTTCTGGGACACCAAGGCAATCTCCTACACAGGATGCACTGCCCAGCTCTTTTCTTTTATCCTCATGATCTCAGCAGAGTATTCTCTCCTCACCGTCATGGCCTATGACCGCTACGTTGCCATCTGCCAACCCCTGCACTACGGGACCCTGCTGGGCAGCAGAGCTTGTGTCCACATGGCAGCAGCTGCCTGGGGCAGTGGGTTTCTCTATGCTGTGCTGCACACGGCCAAGACATTTTCTATACCACTCTGCCAGGGCAATGCCCTGGACCAGTTCTTCTGTGAAGTCCCCAACATCCTCAAGCTCTCCTGCTCAGATGCCTGCCTCAGGGAAACTGGGCTCCCTGTGGTTGGTACTTGTTTATTCTTTGTGTGTTTTGTTTTCATTGTGCTGTCCTATGTGCAGATCTTCAGGGCCGTGCTGAGGATCCCCTCTGAGCAAGGATGGCACAAAGCCTTTTCCATGTGCCTCCCTCACCTCGCTGTGGTCTCCCTGCTTGTCAGCACTGCCACGTTTGCCTACTTTAAGCCCCCTTCCATCTCCTCCCCATCCCTGGACCTGGTGGTGACTGTTCTGTACTCGGTGGTGCCTCCAGCAGTGAACCCCCTCATCTACAGCATGAGGAACCAGGAACTCAAAGATGCTCTGAAGAAGCTGAAGAAACTGTTGAGATGGTTCTTTGAGCTTCAGGGAGTTAAAATCTCTCCCGTCCTTCAGTAGTCTGTCTCAATGCCTCTTTGGCCAACTCTTTCATTTTCTTTATATCTGTCCTTTCCTATCTGTCTGTCTCAAAGAGTTCTTGTATGCATGGTCCTTGTGGAAGGCAGAGCTCAGCAGGTACTGCTTGCCCTTAGCATACAGTTGAGGTGTGTGGTTTATGGTTTCCTGAATTGAGCCATATTTTACTTTTGTTTCTTGGTAATGAAGAGAAATCTTTCTGTGTCTCTGAGCAGCCAGTTCTCTGAGGAAAGCAGGTGAGTGTTGGTTCAAAGGAGCTGTACTATCCAGCTGCACAATTCAGTGGAGAAGTCTGATGTCAGTCTGATGCAAGTCCTAGGCGGCCGTGTGACAGGTGCACTCAACTCCTTAATCAAAGTAGCAGTGGTTTGGTACGGGCTCCGAAGGAGGTAAAAGCCTGAGCCACAGCCGGGCCACAAACTCTTGTTCTCTGAAAACCCACAAAGGAGCAGAGTGACACAGTGACCATCGATGCATATGAGCTTGGAACACCCATCATGCTATTAACACATGAATAGCAGGTGGCTTTTCCAAGACTCAATTATCAAGGAACAAAGAAACTTGTGGGTACAAGGAGTCTCATGCATGCCATTCCCATTGCATGGAATTTGACTATGAACCAACCGCTTTATTCCATACATATGAATTTATTCCCAACCTAAATGAGCCTTCTTTGAGCTCTCCCTGCTAAGCAGCTGGCTGCATGGTGGTGATCTCTCCTTGAGCTGGGACACCTCTCAAGGTTGCTCCTTGAGGCAGAGAGACCTTTTACCAAGGGCAGATCTTTGCGAAGTGACTGATAGCATGCTGAATTAATACTAATGAAACATTACTAGTCCGTGTTGTTACTCAATATTAATTATTACAATCTTTGCATATATAATCCCTTAGACATAAACCCTTGACCAAGTCTGGGACTAGGATTGGACCTAGCTGCACTAGACTCCTCTGAGTGGGAGTTTAGAAAGCAAGGCTCTCCTCTCTGAACCTCGTGACTCAACGGGAGGGTCTTCCTTACTCTTTGTATTTCTTCCAGTAGACATAAACCGTTGATCAAGTCTGAGACTAGGATTGGACTCAGTTCCACCTAAGCACTATCAGGAGTTTACAAAGCAAGAAGGTCCACTCTGAACCTTGTGATTCAATGGAAAGGTCTTCCCTACTCTTCTGTGTTTCTGGTCTCTGTGAGAATCATTCTAACTCGATTCTAACCCAATTCTCCTTTGTATGTTTCTTCCATGCAGTAAGGAATAGAGTGAACCTCGCCATCAGACTTTAAGTCCCACTTTTGCAACGTCGTATTACACGCTCTTTTGCTAATACCTTTGCCAGTAGTTCCTTAAGCGATCTGAACTTTGTTAAATTCCACTGAATTTCTTGAACTCTGTCAAATTATTGTTTTAGCTCAACAAAACATATTGCTGCTTCTCTCTTTTGAGTGAGGTGCATTCCACTCTTTCACAACAGGCCAATGAAGGAACTGGTGGGGTTGGGGAGGTGAAGGGAAAGGATGTCCATACAGTGCTGGAGCTCAAGGAGACTGCTTTTCCTACCTGCCAGGACCTCCTTAGGTGGCCATCTGCATCAATATGACCTGGAGAATGCTGCTATCACCTCTTCTTTGTAACCCAAAAAGTAATTAGAAACCCCTTTAAACAGCAAAAATCCTCTTCCGTTAAATGCTCATTGAAGTATCTCTCTTTAGCTACCAATTCGCTTAAAAAGTCTTGGAGTCTTGATGAAAATTACAGGAAAAGACAAAGCACTTCTGGATTGCCTACAGTGTGCCATGCTACTTTTTCAGGGTGGTTGAAGTCTCCCAGCAGGATGAGAGCCTGCAAGAATGATGCATCCAATCAGACATTAGGTAGTCAGGTAGAAGTGACGTCACAAGAATGTGTCCCTGTCATGTGCCTACTGCTGTCTTCTCAGGTAGTCTCACAGAAGTGACTTCACATGCATCGACCACAGCCATGAGCCTCTTGCAAGCAGACTCTCACCTGCAGAGACAAAAGGACATCATAATCAACGTCCAAGTGATGATCCTGCTGGCCTATCAGGTATTGAGGCAGAAGTGATGTCATCATGAACATCCAAGCCAAGTGCCTGCTGGCCTTTCAACATCCTCAGATAGAAAGTGACCTCAGAAGACTCAGCTGTGAGCCTTCTCTGGCCTATCACCTGCAGAGACAGATGTGACCTCACAATCCACATCCAAGTCTACTGGTGACAGATGGAGCCCGCCTGTCTCAAAGGGGGAAAAGGATTCTAGCCCAGGAGTTGGCAGGACTCGTGGAGAGGGCTTTAAACTAGATCTGAAGGGGGAAGGGAATAGAACCAGGCTTGCTAGAGATGAGCCTGGGGCACCATGTCAGAGGTGGGGGTTAGACCAATAGCCCAGCTGAAGTGTAACTACATTGCTGGTGACGAGCTATGGGAAGGCAGGCCACAATCAGAGGGACTGTGCGCTAGTAAGATTCTTCAGTCTGCTCCACGAGGTGCTGGGCACGTGGAAGCACATCTGAAATGCTTCTATACCAATGCACGCAGCATGAGGAACAAGCAAGAAGAGCTAGAAGCCTTGGCTCAGTCCCAGTGCTATGACGTCATTGGCATAAGTGAAACCTGGTGGGAAGAGTCCTGTGACTGGTGTGCTGTGACAGATGGTTACAGGCTCTTCAGAAGAGACAGGCAGGGCAGGAGAGGTGGGGGATGGCGCTCTGTGTAACAGAGGGGCTGGACTGTACGGAGCTGTCGGTCAGCAATGACATGGTTGAGAGCATCTGGGTAAGGATTAAAGGACAAGCAAATAAGGGGGATGTCGTTGTGGGAGTCTACTGTAGACCAGCCAGCCAGGATGACGCCCCTGATGAATTATTCTTTAAGGAACTAAGAGAGGCCTCTAGATCCACTGCCCTTGTCCTTATGGGGGACTTCAACTCGCCAGACGTCAACTGGGAACACCACACAGCTGATACCAGCAGGTCCAGGAGTTTCCTGAAACACCTCGAGGACAACTTCCTGGTACAGGTATTAAAGGAGCCGATGAGGAAAGGTGCCCTCCTAGATCTGTTACTCGTGGACAAAGGTCTCATGGGGGAAGTGGCGATTGGTGGCCGCCTTGGCCATAGTGACCATGAAGTGGTAGAATTTAAAATCTTTGATGACAGGAGGAAAACTGCCACCAAAACATCAACTCTGGATATGGGGAGAGCAGACTTCAGGCTGCTCAGGGAACTAGTCAGTCAGGTCCCCTGAGAAACTGCTCTGGAAGGCATTGGGGTCCATCAGTGCTGGTCACTTTTTAAGGGCCACCTCCCAAGAGCTGAGGAACAGGCAATTCCAAAATGCCACAAGTCAAGCAGGCAGGGCAGAAGGCCGGCTTGGCTGAACAGGGATCTCCTTCTAGAGCTTAGGCAGAAAAAGAAAGTGTATGGCCACTGGAATCAGCGTCAGGCAACGTGGGAGGACTACAGGGATGCTGCTCGCCTTTGTAGGGAGAAAATTCATGTGGCCAAAGCTCAGTTAGAGTTGAAGCTGGCCAGTACTGTGGGGGACAATAAAAAGGGCTTTTTAAAATACGTTAATAACAAAAGGAGGACCAGAGACAATATTGGCTCATTACTTGACAAGAATGGTCACCTTACAAGCAGGGCCATAGATAAAGCAGAGACGTTTAATGCCTTCTTCACCTCTGTCTTCAACACTGATGATGGGCTCTGGGACCCCAGTTGCCCTGAGTTGGAAGCCCATGACTGCGGTAACGATAAACTCCCAGCTGACCCCGAACTTGTGCGGGACTTGCTGCTCCACCTGGATGCATACAAGTCCATGGGGCCCGATGGGATTCATCTCAGGGTGCTCAGAGAGCTGGCTGATGTCATTGCGAGACCTCTCTCAATTATTTTTCAATGGTCTTGGGAATCTGGAGAGGTCCCAGTTGACTGGAAGCTGGCAAACGTTGTTCCAGTCTTCCAGAAGGGCAAGAAAGAAGACCCTGGTAATTACAGGCCTGTCAGTCTCACTTCAGTGCCTGCTAAAATTATGGAGAAAATTATGCTGGGAGTTATCAAAACACACCTGTAGGACAATGCAGTCATTGGTCACAGCCAACACAGGTTCGTGAGAGGAAGGGCCTGTTTAACAAACTTAGTTTCCTTTTACAACAAGGTCACCCATCTAGTTGACCAAGGGAAGCCAGGTGATGTCATTTTTTTAGATTTCAATAAAGCTTTTGATACTGTCTCTCACAGTATCCTTCTGGACAAAATGTCCAGCATACAGTTTGACAAAAACGTAGTGCGATGGGTGAGCAACTGGCTGACAGGTCGGGCCCAAAGAGTTATGGTAAACCGGGTGACATCAGGCTGGCAGCCAGTCACTAGTGGGGTTCCCCAGGGCTCCATTTTAGGGCCAGTTCTTTTTAATGTTTTCATAAACGACTTGGATGTAGGACTAGAAGGTGTTGTGAGCAAGTTTGCAGATGACACCGAATTGGGAGGAGCTGTTGATTCCGTCGAGGGTGGAGAGGCCTTGCAGAGAGATCTGGATAGATTGGAGAACTGGGCAATCACCAACCGCATGAGGTTTAACAAGGGCAAGTGCTGGATTCTGCACCTGGGAAGGGGCAACCCTGGCTATACATACAGACTGGGCGATGAGATGCTGGAGACCAGCCATGCTGAAAGGGACTTGGGGGTCTTGGTCAACAGCAAGTTGAACATGAGTCAACAGTGTGGCCAGGCTGCCAGGAAGGCCAACCGTATCCTGGGGTGCATCAAGCACAGCATTGCTAGCTGGTCTAGGGAAGTGATTGTCCCACTCTACACTGCGCTGGTGTGGCCTCACCTTGAGTACTGCGTGCAGTTTTGGGCACCACAGTACAAAAAGGACATAAAACTATTGGAGAGTGTCCAAAGGAGGGCAGCAAAGATGGTGAAGGGTCTAGAGGGGAAGACGTATGAGGAGAGGCTGAAGTCCCTTGGTTTGTTCAGCCTGGAGAAGAGGAGACTGAGGGGAGACCACATCACAGCCTACAACTTCCTCACTACAGGGAGCGAAGGGGCAGGCGCTGATCTCCTCCCTCTGGTGACCAGTGACAGAACCCGAGGGAATGGAATGAAGCTGCAACGGGGGGAGGTTTAGGTTGGATATCAGAAAAAGGTTCTTCACTGAAAGTGTGGTCGGGCACTGGAACAGGCTCCCTAGGGAAGTGGTCACAGCACTGAGCTTGACTGAGTTCAAGAAGCGTCTGGATAATGCTCTCAGTCATATGCTCTGATTCAGCTGGTCCTGTGTGGAGCCAGGAGTTGGACTTGATGATCCTTGTGGGTCCCTTCCAACTTAGGATATTCTACGATTCTATGATTATATGTTCTGGATTTTGTCACTTATTCAGAGCTTTACAAAGCTGCAAGACATTTCTCTGGCATGTCCTGAGAGACAATGGGTAAATTTACACTACTCCAGTTCAGGGAGTTGCCTTCAACCACCAGGACAGTGTAGGAACGTTGACTGTGAATGCATTTCATGAGGTCAGCTTGTGTCATGGTTTTACTCCAGCTGACAGCTGAGCACCGCGCAGCCACTTGCTCACTCCCCCACAGTGGGATGGGGGACAGAATCAGAAGAGCCAAAAGTGAGAAAACTTGTGGCCTGAGATAAAGACAGTTCAATAAGTAAAGCAAAAGCCACATGTGCAAGCAAAGCAAGACAAGGACTTCATTCCCCACTTCCCATGCGCAGGCAGGTGTTCAGCCATCTCCAGAAAAGCAGGGCTCCATCACGCATAATGGTGACTTGGGAAGAAAACCACCATCACTCCAAAAGCCACGCCCCTCCCCGTCCTTCTCTTCCCCAAGCCCCTTATAAGGTGAGCATGATGTTATATGGTATAGAATATCCCATTGGTCAGCTGGGGTCAGCTGTCCTGGCTGCGTCCCCTCCCAACTTATTGTGCACCCCCAGCCATCCTACTGGCGGGGAGGTGTGAGGAGCAGGAAAGGCCTTGACTCTGTGTCAGCTCTGCTCAGCAACAACAAAAACATCTCTGTGTAACAAAAACATCTCTATGTTATCAACACTGTTTCCAGCACAAATCCCAAACACAGCCCCAGACTGGATGCTGGGAAGACAATTAACTCTGTCTCAGCTGAAACCAGGACAGCTCATGATCCAGCCTCTGGTCCACAGCAGCAGCCAGACCGACCCTGACCGAGTGGAGATTTTCCAGCAGTGGCCAGAAGGGTGGTCGGGGCCTGGAGCACGTTATGCCCAAGGAGAGGCTGAGAGACCTGCCGTGTTTTGAGAAATCCCTCAGAGCCAAACACTGGAGCAAGGGCCCAGGGGAGATGGTGGGATTTCCGCCAGTGGAGATATTCCAAATTTGTTGAGACAAGGCCCTGAGCACCTGATCTATCAGCAGCTGTCTGTGGAGGGGTTAGGACTAGAGACCAATGAAAAGATTTTCCTTTTTCAAAGAGTCTTTCTGTGTGCCAGCCCTTCTACAACACTGACAGCTCCCACCCAGCTGAAAGCACTTTGGGAGACGATGGTTCCCCTCTTGTACCCAGAAGAACCATAGTGTGAGGACATCCCCCAAGGCTCACACGTGCAGCCAGCACAGCGTGAGGCACTCATCCCCAGGGAAGCATTCCTGGGCTGCTGCTTAGAACCTGCTGTGGGCTGAGGACCATCACAGCCCATCGCCAAGGGCAGCGTGTCCAGGATCTCCTGGGACTGTGCAGGCAGGCCATGGTGCCCAGCTCCAGCAGAGACACCCACGGCAGGTCCCTGCATGGGCTCAGAGCAGGGCACATGGAGACACCCAACAGCCAGCGCAGAGGCACTGTGGCAATGCCTATAGGCTGACAGCGGGCTGAAGAGCGTGGGGCAAGAAGAGGAGACCTCCTCAGCTGGGCTGGCCAAGCCCTGCTGCCCAACATGGCCCCCCGGCCCTGCAGTGCAGGCACTAGATAGAGCAGGGTGCGTTCATGGGGTGGGGAAACATCTCCAGCAGCAAATTCCCCATGGAAGCCCTCCACGCCTCCACCTGCAGCAGCCCTCCATTTGGCAGCCCCCCACCAGTACCTGCCCCTGCACAACCTCAGTCGTGTCCCATGCAGGTGTCAGCAGTCAGCCGTGCGGTGGGATCTGCAGGGTCTGGGACAGAAGAGAGACGGCACCGGGCTGGCCGTGCCCCAGGACAGGCACTGAGCCCAGCAGGAGGACGGAGCTGGCCCCACAACAAAGGTCCCTCCCCAGGGCTGGGTGTATGGCCAGAGAGGGAAATGGATGATGCGTGGGGCGGTTTCTCCCAATTGCCCTGGGGCAGCTTCCCCAGCGTCCCCAGGGAACATGGCACAGACCAGCTCCTCTCTCCTGCACCTCTGATGACTTGCTTCCTTCTCCAGGAGATCAGGCTCTGCTCCACATGCCCACTGGAGCGGGTCCTCACCCTGGATGGTCACAGAGCTCCGATAACGTCAGGCTGTTCCTGTCCTGGGCACTTTCCAGTCCAGCCCATCCTCTCCCTGGCTCTCCCGCACCTTCCCTGCCCTCTCCCCAGCGCAGCCCAGCAGAGCAGCCCAGTCTGGGCTGGCAGTCTGGGCTGCTGCAGAGCTCTGGGCACTCACCCCACAGCCCCAGCCCCTCTGAAGGGCACAGCAGCTGCTGGGAGGCAGAGGGGGGTCTCAGCCTCCCCATCGGCCCCAGGGCTGCAGCTGGCCCCAAGTGCCAGCACAGGCCACTCACTCTCGGCCTCTCCTGCATTGACGCTGCAGGGGATCCCCAGCCCTGACCGCCTTTGCCCCACTCTGCCTCCCCGCCAGCCCTGCTCCCCAGGACACCAGGAGAGTCCTGGCCCTGCGCCTCCTCAGGCACCTCCTGCATCTCTCCAGTCTCCTGCCCTGTGCCTGCTGCATCTTCACGGACTCCCACAGCACTGCAGAGTCTTTGTGTCTGGGTACCTGGAGTGAGTGCTCTGCCCTGGGGGGACTTAGTCTCAGGGTCTTTCACCTTCTGAGTCTCCATTCACTTCCCACTCCGGAGTACCTGCAGTGTCCCCATCCTCTCCTGACCACACCAGATTCCTTTCCACATGGACGGACATCTGCCATCAGCCCCATCATACCTGTGACAGCCTGAGGAAGGTGACTGGGAGCTCGTGCACCATTTCCAATGGCCCTGGACACCAAGAAGAGAGCCTTCAACTAAGTGCTTGGTGTCTAACAGTGATACCATGAGATTATTTCCCCAAACAGAAGGAGAAACCCGGGCGGAAGACACTTGGAAAGTCCAATTCCTCTGGCTTGTTCTTAGACACAACTGTATCAAGGAGAGCCCAGGCTGCAGCTACCTCCCTCAGGAGATGCCCTTTTATTGCAGAGAGGCTATTAGGAAGGGAAAAGGTGGCACAAGGTTCTTCAAGAATCAGACACAATAGGACAGAGCCTCAAGAGAAGTGCTATGAACCCAAGCAATAACCTCTAAGGATGATTATCAGAGAAAAACAAAACAAAACAAAACAAAACAAAATGATAATCTGAGAGGGCAGGCCTAAAATATGTCTTGGGCATTCTGCAGATGGTGCAAGGTCCATTGGATTAGTTTCCTCAAGGCATCCCTGAGCTCCTGGTTCCTCATGCTGTAGATGAGGGGGTTCACTGCTGGAGGCACCACCGAGTACAGAACTGCCACCACCAGGTCCAGGGATGGGGAGGAGATGGAGAGGGGCTTTAGGTGAGCAAACATGGCAGTGCTGAGAAACAGGGAGACCACAGCCAGGTGAGGGAGGCACGTGGAAAAGGCTTTGTGCCGTCCCTGCTCAGAGGGGATCCTCAGCACGGCCCTGAAGATCTGCACATAGGACAGCACAATGAAAACAAAACATCCAAAACCTAAAAAAGAACTTAATACAAGAAGCCCAACTTCCCGGAGATAGTCTGAGTCTGAGCAGGAGAGCTTGAGGATGTTGGGGACTTCACAGAAGAACTGGTCCAGGGCATTACCCTGGCAGAGTGGTATAGAAAATGTATTGGCCGTGTGCAGCACAGCATAGAGAAACCCACTGCCCCAGGCAGCTGCTGCCATGTGGACACAAGCTCTGCTGCCCAGCAGGGTCCCGTAGTGCAGGGGTTGGCAGATGGCAACGTAGCGGTCATAGGCCATGACGGTGAGGAAAGAATACTCTGCTGATATTAGAAATAAAAAGAAAAAAACCTGTGCAGCACATCCTGTGTAGGAGATGGCCCTGGTGTCCCAGAGGGAATTGGCCATGGCTTTGGGCACAGTGGTGGAGATGGAGCCCAGGTCGAGGATGGAGAGGTTGAGGAGGAAGAAGTACATGGGGGTGTGGAGGTGGTGGTGGCAGGCTATGGCAGTGATGATGAGGCCATTGCCCAGGAGAGCAGCCAGGTAGATGCCCAGGAAGAGCCAGAAGTGCAAGAGCTGCAGCTCCCGTGTGTCTGCGAATGCCAGGAGGAGGAACTCATTCATGGAGCTGCTGTTAAACATTTGTTCTCTCTGCACATGAGGGCCTGTCCAAGGGTGAAAAGGAAGTTAAGAGTTAGGACAGACACCTGTGAGCAGAACCTATTCCATTCATCACGATAAGCAACCACAAGTGTCCTCTGTCTGTCTTCACGCAGATCCTGGCATGATCCTTGGTTTGTGCGGGCTGAGGGTGCAATGCAGAGCAGGGGCCTCTTCTATGGGCTCCAGAGGCATCAGTCCTGCTGTGCAGCAACAGGCAGAGAGGAAACAGGAGTGATCACAGGTTAAATCTACCCCGGATATAAAAGAGATTTTGACCATTGTCACTCCCATTTCACCTGAGTGCAGAACAGAACTGTGGGGGTTTTTTTTGTTGATTTTTCTCCCATTACCCCTTTCCCACTTGAAGAGGAGGCTGAGGTGAGTGAAGGGACTTTATCAGGTTCCTTGAAGAGGTGTTGACCAATGGCTGTAATGCTGTCAGTGTCTCGCACTGTGGTGCTAACCTGAGAGCTCCATGACCATATTTCTGTACCACCACCACAAGAAACTGGAAAAGCACAGACTCTGGAAAGCACCTTTCCTTCCAGGTAGCCCCTGTCTTGCTGTGCTTCTTGAAAAGTCCCCTGGGACATGTGCATGGAGTGATCTGGAGCTGTGAGCTGCCCTGACCCACACAGCACCCTCTCAAGAGCAGAAGGACCCTGCCCTGCCCTTCCAGGGGGTCGCTCCTCCCACCCACAGCTTCTCCCTGCAGTGCCCTGGGGAGCTCCCCGGGCAGGCTGAGTGCTGACCCTGGCAGGTGGCAGAGTCCCTGCCCCGGCACACAGCCCCTGGGCTGCAGGGACCCTGCTCTGGAGGACACAACTGGGCACCCCTGGCTGCACACCCACCCTCACACCCTGCAGCCGATCCCGGGACAAGGCAGCCATCATGCTCTGTCCCTCTGACGGTGCTGCAGGGAATCCTGCGCTGGAGTATGCCCTTACCTCCTCTGCTCCAGAGAAAGGTCCTATAGGCTGTGGACTATGACAGCTTGAGGAGAACCCTTCAGGAACCGCAGTGGCACTTGCCTGCACCCAGAGACTTTTTGTGTAGAGGGCTGTGAAGATTTCTCCCACACTGTGCTCTCAGAGTCCTCCCACTCTCTGCCTCACTCCTCTCCCAGTGCCCTCAGCCCTGCTGGGCTCTGCAGAGGAGCTGCTCCTGGGCAGAGATGTCTCTCTGCAGCACAGCCCACTTGCCGTGAGCTCCCTCCATCCCAGGAGAGCAGCAGCAGAGGACCATCCCAAGGCGGCATGTTAATGACCCCTCTGGTGGGTTTGGGGATGAGTCCATGAAGCTCAGACCCTGAGAGGAAGCTGATGAAACCTCTCAAGAAGTCAAAGTCCGATGCAACCTCCACAGTTTCTTGGAGCATTACTGGGTCCCCCTGAGGGCCATCACTGACAAAGCCTCCCCAGGGGCTTGTTAGAGCAGAAAACTGGAAGCAATAATGACAAGTAGACAAAAACAATGTCAAGGTGGCTCTGATGCTGAGTAAACCTGGAAGTGTTAAATGAAGCCAGATGGACAAGCTCTGACCCCCAGCCCCTGGCAAAGGGAGATCCTGTCCCTCACATGTTGTTCAGGGGCCTTCCTGGGGCAGTGGGATGTGGGGATGTGCAATGCCTGGAGCAGGACTATGGCGTGACCCTTCTGGGTGGAGCAAGGAGGTCATGAGGTCTTCCTGAATCAATTCAAGTTACCTTCTTGTAGGCCTTGATGGCAGAGTCAGTAGCCATAGCCGTGGTCATGCAGAAGTCATCTCTGGCTGGGGTCTTTCAGCCTTGCCACAGCCCTCAGCAGTCTCCACCACAGCCTGCCCTACAGTGTCCCACACCTGCACCTCCATCTTTGAAGACCCCCAATCCTCTTTTCAATTTCACCCCAATATCTCACTAGCCTTACTGATATCTCTCCATCCTCCCTGGCTGTTCCTTGAAAGAGAAAGCCATGGGCTGGTCCAGACTCCCTCTGGGCACCCTGTTCTATGTCAGTAATGCCCTTGGAGTCACATTTCCTTCTCCTCATTACTTGTCTCAGCCTCCCAAGCCACACTTTGTTGTGCTCTTCCTTTTTCCTGCTTTTTTTTTTTCTATTATGAAGAAAAGCTCCAGCATCTTTGACACCACCCTTCAAGTAGCCGCAGGTTGTGACTGTGGTGCTCTGAGCCTCCACTTCAGCAGCCTGAAGAAGCTCAGGTCCTGCAGCCTCCCCAGCCAGGGCATGTGCTTGAGGCCCCACATCCTATATTGGCCATCCTCCTGGGGACTCTCTCCATTCCTCCCCACTTGTCTAGCACAGGAAGCCCCACAGAGGGACACACTGGTCCAGGCTTCTTCTTCCCCCCAGTGCAGGACTGGCCACTTCTCCTTGTAACATTTCAAGTGGTTTCTGTTCTCTCAATCCCAGAGTTTCTCAAGGTCCCCTGAACTAAAGCTCAATATTTGTGTGCAGATGGTCACTGTGATGGTGGTGTCCCTCACAAGGTAACAGCATGGGGAGTTGCAGAGCAATACAACTACTAAAAGGTGGTGCTACTTTAATGCAATTTCCTTCCAACATAGGATTATCCATGGTGACCATCTCAGAAACAGCTTCAAAGCCAGCAAAGCCAGGGCCAGTGAGGAAAGAGTGAGCAGAGGTGGGCTGTTTGTGTGGGAGGGTACAAGAGGGATCAAAGGGAAGAGAAGAGGGAGAAAGGAAATAGAAGGTGAAGCAGAACACTAGATCAAGGCTGTTTTGGGGGTACCTGCCATGCAGCTCTGCCTCTGAGCAGCAGGGAGTGCTTTGGGACAGGAATGACACAGATGACCTGACCAAACTTAGTCTGACTTTCCTCATGGTCATGGGGAACCTGAGTGCTTTCCTTACCATGGAGAAGGGAAGACCTGTGGTGGAAGGAAATGGACAGTCATTCGTGCTGGGCAGGGACCCTAGAAGGTCTCGAGGCCAATGTCCATCTCACAGCAAGGGCAGCTATCAGGTCACACCAGTTTGCTCAGGGATTTCTTCACGTTGGCTTTGAAATCTTCCAGGGACTGACACAGCACGATGTCACTGGCCAGTCTGCTCCAGTGCTTCACTCTCTTCATGGCTAAACAGTTTTTCCTCACACACAAGAGGGAAAAGCCTGGAGCTGCCTTGCCGATGCCCTCTTGGTAGTGGTATACGGGTCACTTTCAGTTCTTCCCAAAGCCCTCTCTTCTCACCATTGAACAACCCCACCTCTCTCAGCCTCTCGTACTGATAAGGTCAACCTTACAAATGCATGCCTGAGAGGTTTAGGGCTCTTCCAATCCTACTGGATTTTATTGGATTGGCAAGGGACCTCGGGGATGTTGGAATATCATCACCCTCACGCCATCCCTTCCTGCATGCGTCACTCTCATTTGTCACCCTGTTGCAAGGCACGGCTGTTGCAGTCTGTAAGGAGAGCCTGTTCTGTCTAAAGAAACTGTCATCCACAACAACAAACACTGAACTTCGAATGTTTCAGGCCCTGGTGGCGACATGAGACCACTGTGAGGGTCTGCTGTGCTTGGTGCTAACCCACAGGCAGATGAGGCATTGATGACTGCAAGAACCACAGGAGCTATCCTCAGAGATTGTCAGTGAACTGTTCAAGTTGGGTGGGAGTTTGGGATGTCTCTAGACCTACCTCCTGCTAACAATGGGCTCAACAGTGAATTCACCTCAAGTTCCTTCCAATTCACTTTGTCCAGCAGAGTCCCGAAAACCTCTTCTGAGGACTTTGTCAGATATCCTTGGTGAACTTGAATCATGATCCAGGGCCTGTTGTTGCCATTGAAGGAGAGTCAGAGGAGACCGAGACTGCTGGCAAGCTGCTGACAAGCTCTAGCAGCTTCTAAGGACCTCAGGTCAAGGGCAGGGGGGGCACAGGTGGTGATCTCAATCCTGCTAGTGAGGGGAGAAGGTTTGTGGAGAAGTGGACAGATCCTGTAGGTAGATAATTGGTTGCGCAGTTGGTATCAGCAACATGGTTTCTGTGACCAGGAGACACTCTCTGAGGATCAACAACTGCTTGGAAGAGAGGGGATTCACCTGCCACAGTGGGGAAAAAGTATCTCTGTCAACAACCTGGCCAACCTGGAAAGAAAACTTCAACCTGGAAGTGATGAGGAAGGGAGAGGATGACCCAGAATCCCATGAGGAAACGGTATCATTGATGAGGAGAGGGTCTTGCATGACAATAACAAAAGGAGCGTGGTAATCAAGAATGAACTGGACAATGGAGAGCTGAGAGGGTCTGTGAGTTGGCTACTCACAGTTGGAGTTGGAAGGAGAAGGTGGCCCAGAAAACCTCTGGGAGGACCTGTGGGCTCTCGGGGTTCAGGTACTGATAAGGCCACAGGTCTGGACTAGGAGGGGAAATTGCCCTTTATGGGAGAGAGCAGCAGGAATGTGTGGAGCTCTGCCTGAGGATGGACAATGGATTGTCTGTGACCTGAGGTGTCAACGTGAGAGGCCCGAACAAAATGGGCAATGCTGTGGTGGGTTGATGTCTGCTCCAGACCTCCTGATCAAGAAGAGGAAGTAGATGAGGCCTTCTTCAGGCAACTAGAAGATGCCTCATGTTTGAAGGCCTTGGGCCTCATGGCAGACAGGACTCCCTATATTGCCAAAGGGGCAACATCATGAGGTGTAAGCCACGCAGGAGGTTCTTGAAGCTTGTTGACCGGACACCACATCTTTGTGACCAGAGTGATGAGGAGGTCATGAAGTGAGGTGTCGTCCTGCAGGACTTCATACGTACAAACGAAGAAGAGGTGATTAGAGATGTAAAAGTCCAGGGTGAGAAGGTAGACTCAAGGCTCCTGAAAGAAAGGAACAAAGCCAAGAGTAGGACTTCAAGAGAGCAAACTATGGCCTGCTGGGAACCCTGCTTGGAAGAATCCCATGGAATATGGTCCTGCAGAGAAGAGGGATGCAGAGAGCTGTTTAATGCTCAAGCATCTCCTCTTCAAGCTCCAGAACACTCCACTCCAACATGCAGGGAGTCCAGCAAAGTTGGCAGGAGGTTGGCATGGATAAGAAAGGAGCTCCTGACTAAAACCAAGCATGAAGAGGAAGCACAGAGAAGGTGGAAGGTGGCTGCCTTCCAGCCTCAATGGTTCTGTGATTCTGTGCTGGAGAGAGCCATTTGTCTGTGCGTGTGTTTGTGTGGGGGGGATGAGGGGATCCTGGGTACAGCTTCTAGATAGATGGAGGGTCTAGAACAAGCTCCTGGAGGGATCCATATTGTACGCAAGTGCACATACGATGTGCCTATATAGGTGCACATTTCACACTAACATATCCTAGCACACAAACAACCCAGTCCTCATTTACCCTCCATTAGCTTCCTTTTTACCTCATTTGGTATTCTGGTGATGGCTGTCATCTGGTGATGGTTCCTTCCTGGTTCATTAATTCCGTTGAACTAGAACCTCTTTCTGTTATCTGTAGCACCCTGCAACTCCTCCTGCTGTTACCTTGTGGGAGACACCACCATCAGGGTGAGCCACTGGCACACAAAAATTAAGGGCTGCCTAAAAGGAGTGTCAGTCCAGGGGGACCTTGTGAAACTCTGGGGTTTGGCCTGGGTTTGAGGAGGAAGAGGAGAAGTGGCAATCCTGCATCAGGAGGAAGAACAGCCCTATAGACCAGGGCTAGCTGTGACCTGACTGGCTGAGCTGTGATCCTGAGAAAATCCTGGGTCCTGCAGTGGCCCCACACACACAGGTGTGTCCCAGGGTGTGGCTCCCCATTTTGGAGGAGTGGGGAGGAACTGGAGAGTGCCCAGAAGAGGTCTGCCAAGGTGGGGTGCAGGGCACATGCCCTGCGTGTGGAAGCTGAGGGACATGGGCTTCTTCAGCCCTTTGGCCCAGTGGTGGAGAGGCTCCGGGAAGTACAGGAGTAGCCATAGAGTGGTTGAAGTGTGGTTCCAGAGCTGGAGGAGCTTTTCTTCAGAGTGGGAAACAGCATGGGAAAGAAATCATACCAGAAATGGAGGCTTGGGATGCTTAAAGTGGACACCAGGAGAAAGAAACATGCCTCCGAGGGCAGTGCTGTGGGATAATCAGACCCCCCGAGGGAGCCTGGATCAGTCCATGGCTTTGTGTTTCAAGGCGTACCTCGCAGGGATGGAGAGAGAGCAGTCAGGGGAATGAGTTGCTCAGGTCAGAGCAGGCTGGAGAAGCAGAGTCTGCAGCATGCAGGGAAATAGGGACAGGTGTGGGACACTGTAGGACAGCCTGTGGTGGAGACAATCTAGGGCTGTGCAAAGCTGAAACCCTCCAACAGATCTGAGGTCTTTGCCTCCTTGGCCATGGCTGTTGTCTCTGCCACTGATGCCAGCGAGGAAACACCTTACCCTCACAGCACTCGGGCCTCATGGCCTCCTTGTCCCACCCAGGAGCCTGGCAGATGTCATTCCATAGCCTTGCCCTTGGCATTGCACATCCCCACATCCCACTGCCCCAGGAAGAGCCCTGAGCAACGTGTGAGGGACAGGGTCTCCCTTTGCCAGGGGCTGGGGGTCAGGGCTTGTCTGTTTGGCTGGATGCAAAGATTCCAGATATCCTCACCATCAGAGCCACCTTTGCAATGTCTTGGCCTTCCTGCCATTATTGCTTCCAGTTCTCTGCTCTAAGGAGCCCCTGGGGAGGCTCTCTTGGTAATGGTTCTCAGGGGGACCCATTAACACTCTGAGAAACTTTAGAGATGGTGTCTGAGTTTGATTTCTTGAGAGGTCTCTTCAGCTGCTGCTCCATGCCTGAGGTTCATGGACTCATCCCCAAACCCACCAGAGGGGTCATTAACATGCCGCCTGGGGCTGGTCCTCTGCTGCTGAGCTGCTCCAGGCTCTCGGGACAGAGGGAGCTCATGGCAAGTGGGCAGCGCTGCAGAGGGACATCTCTGCCCAGGAGCAGCTCCTCTGCAAAGCGCAGCAGATGTGACACATCAAGGGTTGCTCAGCCTCAGAGCCACCTTAACATTGCCTTTGCCTACCTGTCATCACTGCCTCTAGGCTTCTGCTCTAACAAGCCCCCAGGGTGGCTTTGTCAGTGATGGATCCCAGTGGGACCCATTAACACTCCCTCAAACTGCAGGGTTGCTTCTGACAGTTACTTCTTCAGTGGTTTCTTCAGGCTTCTCTCAGTGTCTTAGTTCCTGGTCTCAGCATCAAATACACCAGGGAGCTCATTAAAATGCACCAAGCCATGTCTCTTCCCATTATTTTCTTCAAGTCTTCAAGACTTATGCAACTAATTGGAGAGGTCTCCAGAGTGTATGTGAAGTCAAAGATTTCAAAGATTTCAGTGAGCACTAAAAAAAGGAGTATTTTTGATTTCTAACAGTTTGGGTTTGGTTTCGGGTTTGTTTTTTGAGTTTACAGCTCCTTTGCACCAACTCCCACCTGCTTTCCTTAGGGACCTGGCTGCACACAGGCACAGCTGCGTTGCTCTGCATGGCAAACACACAGAAGGAAAGCAGGGTGACGTTTCATAAACAAGAACCCACACTCCTCAACTTCATGCCAAGTCCAAGCTGCCTCCAATGAGGTTCACCATCCACAGGGAACAGCCTCACCAGAAATGGTTTAGAGAGAGAGATCGGACAGGATAGCTGTAACCCCAGTGAAGGACTTGGCTGAAGAGATAATTAGACTGCTGAAAGACAGGACAGGCTGCTAACTCCCTGAAGCTCAAAGCAACACCTGGGTGGTGGGGAGGGGTCTGGCTGAGCAAGGAGTAAGGAGAGGGGAAAAGTGGAGAGCAATGGGAAGGGCACAGAGCCAGACAGTCTGTGGAAAATATGCCTTTAGAGCTGGACATTTTATCAGGACAGGTGGAAAGACTGAGGAGGTGAAACACGCGGGATAATCTTCATGGTGCTGGCAATGCAAGTACAGGGGAAGAGCAACATTTCTTCTGCAATTGATACACCTCCTGGAAATTCTCATTTTTGCATGGGGGGAAAACATCAGCATTTGATTCAAAGTATTTAATCTGTTAATGAAAAAAAGGCACTCAGGTGTTTTTTAACAGTTCCAAGCAGTTCCTTTCCTTTCCAGGCAGAGCTCAGTTGTCTGACCATGGACATCGAGTGTCCCTGGCAGAGGCCCCGGTGTCTCTGAAGTGTTTGCCTGGGACTGGCCGCTGTCACACAGGAGCTGCAGGAGACCAGAGCCCCTCAGGAGCTGCCAACAGAGCCTGGGCAGAGGGTCCCTGTAACTGAAGACATCTGGGTCCCTGTAGCTGCACCCCAGATCAGTTTTGGAAATGGCTTTTCCTTCTAAAAATTCCCAGGGAATGAGGTGAGGCTGACTGGGCTGTAGTTCTCCAAATCCTCCTTCTGGCCCTTCTGGAGGATGGTGCAATGTCTGCTTCTCTGCAGTCATCAGCCACCTTCCCGGATGGCCCTGAAATGTCAAGGACAGACAAGCAATACCTTGCAAGGACACTGTCCATCTTCCCCAGCACCCATGGGTGTATCCCATATTTTTCCATGGACTTGTGTGTGTCTGAACTGGCCCAAGGGATCCATTTGGGGACGAGGGGGACCTGGGATGAGATTTTACTGGAAAAAGGCAAAGTGAAGGAAGCAATGAACTCCACAGCCTCTCCCATGTCATTGTCACTACATGCCTTGCTCCACTGGGCCCTGAGACCACATTTTCCTCAGCTGACTCCTTGTGCTGCCAGTGAACGTACAACAGCCCTTGTCGTTGCCCTCCTTCTCCCGCACTAGTTCCAGCCCTGCTGAGGCTGGCTTTTCTGGCTCCATCTTTGCACACACAGGTCATGTCTCCATCTGCCTCATGGCCAGCCTGTTTCCCCTGCCACCCCCTGTGCACTGCCTCCTTGCTCTTGGAACTCGTCAGCCAGACACTTCCTCTTCATCTTCATGGAGGGCTGCATGGATCTTGGCTCTCCAGGATCCTGCCAAGTAGGTCTTCAACAAGCTGAGACCTGCTCTCCTTCCCTCCAAGGCTGTCACTGCACTGTGTGTCTTTCTGTTCTTGCTTGATCGTGGCAGCAATGCCTGCCCTCAGCCTTGGCATCCTCATCCAGTTCTGCCTTGTCTGTGAGGACCAGAGTGCAGCCCTGGTCAGCCATCAGCTGTTGGTGTCCAAAGAAAGGGAGGGGTGAGGCCGGTGAACGGGACACGTCTGGGTGCTGACTGTGAGGGCACCTCTGTTACAGCCACTTGACTGGCTGCAGCAGGCCGGAGCGCAGGCAGGGCTCAGGGACACCCTGCTCAGCACCAGCCCCTCCGGAGCAGACCTGACACCAAGCAGCATGTGGCTCCTTGCCTTGGCCTCCTGGGAGTCCCACGTGCTGCCCTTGTGGCCTGGACACCATGGGGATCATCTGCAGGCTTGCTTGGGCAGCTCAGCCTTCCCAAAAGTGGCGTGTGATACATTATCACCAGCCAGAAGGTTTCTCATAGCATGCTGCAAAAGGGTTGGCAGTGTGTGCACTACGGTACAGTCTGAAGATGGGTGGGCGGGTGGGTGTGCAGAACTGTGCAGAGCCTTCTGGGACAGCGCTGGAGTGCTACAGAGGGAGCTGAACCTTGCAGGGTTTTACCCAGACCTTCAGGAGGTTGCCTTGGGCCAAAGCAGGCTCAGAAGCAGACCCGGGAATTCAACTTGGACGGGGTTCACCTGGAAAGAAGATGCCAGGAGTGAGCTGATGCCCAGGCTGTGTGGGGGCTGGTCAGGTTCCTGGAGGCCAAGACAATGAAGGAGCCAAGTGATTGAAAAGTGCTGTGAGGATAAAGGAGACTGCAGGAGGGTCAAGACCCGCTGTCAGCTGTAAGAGGACCCTGCACAATCAAGGGTGGAAAGACACCCAGACAGTGGTTGTCTAAAAGAAGGGGAGACAAATCCCAGGTGGAGTCCATGCGACCTGGGAATGCACCAGAAAGAGAAACTCCTTGCTGTTCACAAACACCAGGAATGTATTTAATAGTCATGGGTGGCATTCAGCTTCCCTGACTCCCAAAAGCTCTACACAGGACCCTCAGGGTGCAGACTGTGGCATCTGAGGTGGTTAAAGCAGGATGCAATGAGTTTTAGGTGTAATGTAGAGCTGTCCGAAGCAATGGTTCCCAGGCTTCCCTTGCAGTTAACAGATGGGAGATGTTCACCTGAGTTGTCATTGCTGGTCACATAAACATCTGTTCTGTCATCTGCTGATATTGAAACAAGAGACTTGAGGATGATAAGATTATTGAGCTTCAGAGTAGATATTGAGAGGTCTATAGGAAAAGCTCTGTTCAAAGAAGGGTCAGGTATATGCTCAGACCTGGTTTCTCAGGTCTTGGTCCACCTGGGTCTTGAAAATCTGCAACGATGAAGTACTTTGTAGCCTCTCAGGGTGACCAAGGCTTGTCCCAATGCTTGGCTGGCCTCATGATAGAAAAGGCCCCCCTTGCTGTGAGATGTCCCTCAGCCATCCCTTCTCCAAGGTGAAGGAGCCCAGCTTCATCAGCCTTCCCTCACAGAGACAGTGATCCAGCCCCCTGACCATCTCAAGGCCCTTCACTAAACCCACTCCAGCTGGGCAACACCTTTCTGTTCTTGGGGTTCCCAAAAGTGGACACAGTGCTCTGGATGTGGGCTAACAAGTTCCACATAGAGAGGGGAAGTCCCTACCTTCCCTCTCCTGGCCATGCTGCTGGTCCTACAGCCCAGGGCACTGCTGTCCTCCCTTGCTGCCAGGGCACACGGCTGCCTCCTGTCCAGCTCCCTGCCCACCAAGACCTTTCCCACAGAGCTGCTCCCCAGCCAGGCAGCCCCCAGCCTGTGCCATTGCCAGCGTTTGTCCCCTGCAGGGGCAGAACCTGGCACTTGTCCTTGGGGGGTTTCATGAGGTTCCTCTCAATACCTGCTCTCCTCCTCCTTGAGCCCTTTCACTGAGCAGAGGCCTGGCAGAACTTTTGAGCACAGTCTAAGGCAAGGAAGGCGTTGAGTCACTCAGCCCCGCCTGTGTCTGCTGTTACGACCCCCCTCACCATTCAGCAGCATGTTCCTTGTTCAGCCTTTTACTGCAAACACAGTGGCTGAAGCTCTTCATTTTGCTCTTGATGGTGCCTGCAGCCCCCATCAGCTCCAGCCGAGCTCTGGCTTTCCTAAACACATGCCCGCACGCTCAGGTCATCTTTCTAAATTCCTCCTTCATGGTCTGTCCCGGCTTCCACCTCCTCATCGTTGTGTTGTGGCTCCCATCTGAGACCCATCCCTGCCCCTGTGCAGCCCCACTGCCCCACACATGCCCCCAGGGCCCCCATCATCAGACACTGCACAGGACAGGGTGTGTTTGGGGCAGGGACACGTCCTCCACCACAAGTGCCCATGGCAGACCTCAGTGTCCCTCCTCAGCAGCCCTCCTTCTTCTGCAGCCAGCCAGTGCCCAGCCCCAGCCAAGCCCCAGCTATGTCCCATGCACGGGTTCCCAGCCAGCCCTGCTCGGGGCTCTGCCAAGGTCTGGGCAAGGCAGGAGGCTGGGGCAGGGCTGGCTGTTTCCCCAACACAGGCACCAAGACCAACAGCAGGAAGGAGATGGCCACAGAGCCCAACCACCAAGAACTGGGGGAGTGACCAGGGCTGGAAATGGCTGATGGGAGAGGCTGGGGGGTGATGAATGCCCTGGGGCACCTTCTCGCTCTCTCCATGCCAGCAAGAGTCCTGGCCAGGGGACAGAGCAGCCTGCTGCGAGTGGGTGCCTGCAGAAAGAGGTTTCTCTTTCTCATTGAATCCTCCCTTCAGGCACAGAAATGCTCCTCTGATCTCCTCCAGAGTCATCCCTGCTCTCCAGAGAGCCTTTCCCCAGCTGAGCGTGTCTGTGCTGGCCTGGCCGGCCGTTCCTGGTTCCCTCCCCATGCTCCCTGCAGGGCCCCAAGCTGGTGGGGCTGCTCTGCAGAGGGAGGGGGCTGTGGTGCCCTGGGAGCCATGGGGTGACCCTGCACTGGCCATGCTGGTCAGGCTGGGAAGCAGCCCCAACCAGAGGGGATGACTGCTGCTGAGCCCCTTTCCATCTTCCCTGATGGCTCAGAAGACAAGGACAGTGCTTGGTAGGACCATGGCGTGTCTCCAGTGGCAGAAAGGGCAGGGGAGGGCCGCACTAGGTCGAGCCCAAAGTGTTTCCATGATGGTGTGATGAACCACTGTCTAGACTTATGTCCCTTTGCCTTCTGGCTCCTCACAGCCTCTCCTGGCATTGCAGAGCCCTCGTTAGCCCATGGTCTCCTCAGGTTTGCCTTTTCCTCTGGGACACTCCTCCTTGGATTGTCACTCATTTTATGAGGTGCCACTCTCTGCCACCTCAGACTCACACACTGTCCCTGGAGATCCCCTCACTTCTCCTGGCAGCTCTCCATTCTTCTCCAGGATGGCATCTGCCATCAGCCCCACTGCAGGTGGGACAGCACCAGGCAGATAAGCTGATAAGGCACACGAGACCTTCGGGGTAACAGCAATGCCAGGACACATCAGGAGAGTGTGGAAGGGAGGAGAGAGCAGCCCTGTACAGGCCATGTCCTGCTGCGGGCCTTGGCCATGGCTCTAGGGCAGCAGCAGCCCCGAGGTGAAGGCAGCAGAGAGGGAGTGCCCGCTGAGGCAGCGAGGGGCAGCCCCAAGGGCAACCCAGGCTGCTCCTCCATGGGGCAGCTGGGCATTTGGCTCCTGAACCCTCCTGCATGCTGGGGCTGCTCCCCCAGCTCCAGAGGAGATGTGCACAGATGGGAGCTGAGAGAATTAACTTCCCACTGCTTTCTCTATGGAGTTTATGTAAAGAGGAAGCCTGGATGGATATGTACAATGAGGTATTTGGGTCAAAAAAACATGATATCACAGTTATAAAACAAAAAACAAAACTAAAAAACCAAACAAACAAGAAACCCCCAAAAAACAAACACAAAGCAAAAAACCAGACACATATAGAGCAAAGTTAGTCCTGGCTCTTCCTGAAATACAGAGGAAGCCCTAGTGGGATAATGGGTGCCTTATTAATCTGACATATATTGTATTCAAATAGTTTCCACAGGGCATCTATGATTTCCTGGTTCCTCATGCTGTAGATGAGGGGGTTCACTGCTGGAGGCACCACCGAGTACAGAACTGCCACCACCAGGTCCAGGGATGGGGAGGAGATGGAGGGGGGCTTCAAGTGAGCAAACAGGGCAGTACTGACAAACAGGGAGACCACGGCCAGGTGAGGGAGGCATGTGGAAAAGGCTTTGTGCCGTCCTTGCTCAGAGGGGATCCTCAGCACGGCGCTGAAGATCTGCACATAGGACACCACAATGAAAACAAAACAGCCCAAAATTACAAAACAACTTAGTATAAGAAGCCCAACTTCCCTGAGGTAGGCATCTGAGCAGGAGAGCTTGAGGATCTAGGGGATTTCACAGAAGAACTGGTCCAGGGCATTACCCTGGCAGAGTGGTATAGAAAATGTCTTGGCCGTGTGCAGCACAGCATAGAGAAACCCACTGCCCCAGGCAGCTGCTGCCATGTGGACACAAGCTCTGCTGCCCAGCAGGGTCCCGTAGTGCAGGGGTTGGCAGATGGCAACGTAGTGGTCATAGGACATGACTGTGAGGAGGGCATACACAGCTCCAACCAGGAAGACAAAGAGAAAGACCTGTGCAGCACATCCTGGGTAAGAGATGGCCCTGGTGTCCCAGAGGGAATTGGCCATGGCTTTGGGCACAGTGGTGGAGATGGAGCCCAGGTCGAGGAGGGAGAGGTTGAGGAGGAAGAAGTACATGGGGGTGTGGAGGTGGTGGTGGCAGGCGATGGCAGTGATGATGAGGCCATTGCCCAGGAGAGCAGCCAGGTAGATGCCCAGGAAGAGCCAGAAGTGCAAGAGCTGCAGCTCCCGTGTGTCTGCGAATGCCAGGAGGAGGAACTCAGTGATGGAGCTGCTGTTGGACATTTGCTGGGTCTTGATATGGGGACATTGTCCTAAGGAGGAAAAGACAGGGGAAAATTACGACAGACTTCTCTGAGCAAAGCCACTCCATTTTTCACAGAAATCCTGCCCCCTCCCCCAATTCCAAGGGATTTCCTTTCTTTGCTTTGTGCTGGCTGAGTGTGCTTTGAGGAGCAGGACCTCTGCCCCTGTGCTGCCAAGGACTCAGCTCTGCCCTGCTGCAGTGAGTAGGTGGGAGCTGGTTCTTGACACCTTTGATGGTCACAAGGGATGTCAGATGCAACTCACCTTTCATGGGAATGTTCAATATCTGCACTTATCACTCCAGGAGTGTGGGCTGCAGAAGAGAGGCTGAGCATGTCTTTACCATGACTTTTCTCTGTGTTTGTTTTTTTTTTTTTTCTTTCTACTATCACATCTGGTGAGTACTAGTTTTAGGGGTAGAAATCCTATTTTTTGTGACAGAAATTGTGGAGTCTTAAGACAGGCAAAAGCTCTCAGCTCTTTGTGGCTCATGTCAGAGTCAGGAGAGCTGCAATGTCCAACAGTCTTGTTCCCAACTGCCCTGTGCTTTTGCTTCTGCTACTTCAAGAATGACACACGTTACTGGAGCTGGACTCTGATGAAAGCAGGGACTGCTGTTTCAAAGGGCAGATCTGCAACCTCTTCTTTCTCCAGCACAGAGGGGGAGTTGTGATGGAGAGGGCAGGTGTGTTGGGTTTGCGTGGCAAGGTTTTGGTAGTGGGGGGGGGCTATAGGGGTGGCTTCTGTGAGGAGCTGCTAGAAGCTTCCCCTGTGTCTGACAGAGCCAATGCCAGCCGGCTGCAAGACGGGCCCGCCCCTGGCCAAGGCCATGCCAATCAACGCCTCTGTGATAACATATTTAAGAAGGGAAAAAAAAACAGTTGGGGGAAGTTTTTGCAGCCGGAGAGAGAAGTGCAAAGATGTAAGAAACTTTGCAGACACCAAGGTCAGTGCAGGAGGAGGGGCAGGAGGTGCTCCAGGCGCCGGAGCAGAGATCCCCCTGCAGCCCGTGGTGAAGACCATGGTGAAGCAGGCTGTCCCCTGCAGCCCGTGGAGGAAGGATGAGGGGGTGTAGAGATTCCACCTGCAGCCCGTGGAGGACCCCACGCCGGAGCAGATGGAGGCACCTGAAGGAGGCTGTGGCCCGTGGGAAGCCCAGGCTGGAGCAAGTCCCTGGCTGGACCAGTAGACCCGTGGAGAGGGGAGCCCACACCAGGGCAGGTTTGCTGGCAGTACTTGTGACCCTGAGGGGGACCCACGCTGGATCAGTTTGCTCCTGAAGGTCTGCACCCCATGGAAGAGACCACGCCAGAGCAGTTCGTGAAGGACAGTAGCCCATGGGAGAGAGTCCATTTTGAAGCAGTGTCACCGAAATCCGGGAATAAACCTCGTAACACCAATGTAGTGTTAAGAGGCAGGCATTCTTTATTGCAGCGCTGGATGCACGGGGGATAGCTCCACCCAACGTGCATGCCAGGTGATCGCCAACACACAGGTTATGTAGGATCAAAACATACATATTCATTATCTTTCCGAAAAAAGGTGATTCTATGATAATCATTTCTTAGAATTCATTTCCATATTCTCCTCCCCGTCACGCATGCTCAGTGATTTGAGTTGGTGGTCCTCAGGGGTCTCTGGTGGTCGTCAGTGGTCTTGCACTCGTGTTCGCTGGGTGACCCCCTTCATGCAGGCATGCGCAGTATCCTTGTTGTGCAGGTACATCTGCACCTGTCCTTACTTCGTAAGATTGATATTCCCGGGCCTATTGTCCGGTTGGGTAGGGACTGTACAAAAAACATAGCAGCATTGTATCTTGACACGGTCATCTTGCCACTTGCCATGGTTAGTTAGCTTCATTACCTATTACTTTGGTTACAATCTACGGCCCCCTATCCTACGGTTACATTTCCCCCCTTTGGAAGTTTTGAAATAATAACTTTTCAATACTTCCACTCATATTTTCCTATCCTAGACACATTACAGATGTTCTTAAACTTGTAACCATAGCATCTATGCCCCAGTGTGTCTGCTCATGTTCCTCTTTTGCAAGTTCTAACATAACTTGTGGAGTTACTATTACCTGATTTTCTGGTGTTACCTACCATCCTTCCATATTCTGAGATGCTTTTAAGTGCTCTGCCAATTGTTCATCTAATTTACTGTATCTTACTCTTACGTTCGGAATCTTTACCTGTTTTACTGGTACTAGTGCAAGGATACCTTGTTCAGCAGCCTCTTTTGCAGCTTTATCCGCCAACCGATTACCTATATTGACAGCCGTCTGACCAAATTGATGAGCTCTGCAATGCATTACGGCCACTTCCTTTGGTTTTTGCACGTCTTGTAGGAGCTGAAGGATTTCCTCTTTATGTCTTATAGGTGATCCTTGGGCTGTTAACAGTCCTCTTTCTTTCCATATGGCTCCATGGGCGTGGATCACACCAAATGCATATTTGGAATCAGTCCATATGTTTACTCTTTTCCCTTCAGCCATTCGTAAGGCCTGCTTTAGCGCCACCAATTCTGCTTTCTGTGCTGATGTATTTGCAGGTAGTGTTCCCGACTCCAATATCTTGTCAATGGTGACAACAGCATACCCAGCCATTCGCTTTCCTGCTTGCACAAAACTGCTTCCATCCGTGAACAGTTCCAGATCAGGATTCTTCAGGGGTTCGTCCCTCAGGTCCGGTCTGCTGGAATAAACTTGTTCAATAGTTAACAGACAGTCATGTTCCAATTTCTCAGTAGAATTTTCTGTTGACAGGAACATTGCTGGATTTACGATTGCTGTGGTTTTTAATTCCACATCATCTTGCTCCAATAGGACAACCTGGTATTTCAACATTCTGCTAGGGGATAGCCAGTGATCCCCCTTTTGTTCTAAGACAGTTATTACCATATGCGGTACATATACCACTATCTTTTGGCCCATAGTCAATTTTCGGGCTTCCTGAATCAGCAGCACCGTTGCTGCCACGGCATGCAAACATCCCGGCCATCCTTTACTCACGGTGTCAAGTTGTTTGGAGAAGTACCCCAGTGGTCGCTTCCAAGATCCCAGCCGTTGCGCCAGCACTCCAAGGGCCAGATGTTGCCTTTCGTGTACAAACAGCTCAAAAGGTTTAGTCAGATCAGGTAAACCCAATGCAGGGGCCATCATTAATGCCTTTTTGAGTTCTTTAAATGATTTATGGCATTTAGGTGTCCACGTCAAGTATTGATCTTTAGATTCCTTCAGGGCTTCATATAGGGATTTCGCATACAGTCCATAATTTAGAATCCAGAGTCGACACCACCCAATCATTCCCAAAAAGGCTCTCAGTTCCTTTGGGCTGTTAGGTTCGGGGATCTGACAAATGGCTTCTTTTCTTTCGTTTCCCAATTGTCTCTGTCCTTGAGATATCTCAAATCCCAAATAAATCACTGCTTCTTTCCCTGTCTGGGCCTTGTTTCTGGAAACTCTATATCCTCCTTGGCCCAGGAAATTCAATAAACTGACAGTAATTTCAAAACATGTTTCCTTACTTTCTGCTGCTATCAGGTTGTCATCCACATACTGTAATAATATGCCTTCTCCTTGATTTTGTTTCTTCCATATTTCCAACTCTTTTGCCAGTTGGTTTCCAAATATTGTAGGGCTATTTTTAAATCCTTGTGGAAGTACAGTCCATGTTAATTGCGTTTTCCTTCCTGTAGTGGGACTTTCCCATTCAAAGGCAAATAAGCCTTGACTGTTCGTATCCAGAGGTATGCAAAAGAAGGCATCCTTTAAATCCAGCACAGTAAACCATTTATGCTCCTCCCTCAAGGATGTCAGCAAGGTATATGGATTGGCCACTACTGGGTGTATATCTTGAACTATTTGATTTACGGCCCTTAAATCCTGAACTATTCGATATTCCTTACCTCCTGATTTCCTTACTGGCAATATAGGGGTATTGTATTCTGATTCACATTCTACTAACAGCCCATATTCTAAAAATTTTGTAATTAATTCCTCTAATCCCTTCTGAGCCTCCAACTTAATAGGATACTGTTTTTGTCTTACCGGCTTGGCTCCAGGTTTTAAAGTCACCTTTACCGGTTCTGCCAGTTTGGATCGTCCTGGAACTTGTCCATACCAGGGGGGGTAACTGCATTGTCCACCGCTTCTGAAATCTGTTCCTCCTTGGAGGAATCCTGTAACATAAACACTCTCGCCTCTATGGCTTTGATTCTGGTATTAGCAATCTGATTTCTCCATCTTTAAAAATTATTTGTGCATCTAATTTGCTTAATAAATCTTGTCCTAATAAAGGCAACAGACATTTGGGCATGTACAAAAATTGATGTGTTACCTACTGTTTTCCCAGCTTAAATTTTAACAGTTTCAAGAAAAGCCAGTTCTGTTTTCGCCCCGTCGCACCAACACCCTCTGCTGATTTATAGCTGAGTTTTGCTTTACATGTTTATTATTCTAGTCAAGATTGCCAGAATTTTTCCATCCCTTCGCATTTGTCTGACTTCTTTTTCTTTTTCTCTCTGTTGTTATACACAGTCCAGGCTACTTCAAGCATTTTACCTAAGTCTCTGGACTCAGCTCCTTCCAATTTCTGGAGTTTTTTCTAGGGCTGATTGTCCCATAAATATAGAGGCCAATTGTATAGCTTCTTCTGTGGTGTTTTTTGTTTGCTTGAGGTTTTGTTTGGTTGGTTTTTGGTTTGTTTTTTTTTTTTTTCCCTCTGGGTCCAAATTAGTATATTTTCTCGCAGTCACCTTCAGTCTTTCCATAAAGGCTGAAGGGGATTCGTTTAGTTCTTGTCTTACTTCATATAATTTAGACCAATTAATTGCTTTTGGCATTGCATGTCTAACACCAAATAAAATCCACTTCTGATATCTAAACATCCCTCTGGGTCCCAGTTGATTAGGGTCCCACTGAGGATTTGTGGATGGAAAATTCTGATCCACTGTCCCTTGTATAATCCCATTAGCATGAGCTCCTTCCACTTGTTTTCTGGCCGTATTTAGTACCATTTTCTTTTCAGTGTCTTCCAACAAAGTATTCAATATTACTTTGAAATCCTCCCAATCAGGGTTCTGGGTTCTGATTATTGTTTCAACTACTTTGGCAACTCTTTCAAGATCATCTCGATAAGTGCCTGCAGTTTCTTTCCCTGGTCTTAAATCAGTTATTGAGAAGGGAACTTTTACCATTACCAGACCCTCATTACCAACTGCCTGTTGAAGAGGGGTCTGGAGGGGAGTTAGTCTGTCTCCTCCCCCTCTTCCCCTTGTCCTCCCAGCAATCGGGCTGAATCCTTCTGCCTCCCCTTCCACAGGAGGGGCGGAAGCATTATTGGCCCCCAGATTTTGATCCCCTTGATCATTTCCTAACCTTCCGCGAGGTGCAACCAATCATTCAACATCATCATCTTCAAATTCACATTTAAAACACCGTTTACCAATATCACAAGCTGAGCAACCTTTTTTCAAATTTTTATCAGGTTCCTGCCCCTTTAATGCCATTATCGCAGAACTAGATGAAACCAATTCACATTGCCTTTGCCATTCCGGATGATTTCGCAGTGTGAAAAACAAATCTACATATGCCATTTCATTCCATTTACCTTCCGTTTTACAAAATAACATTAGTTGCAAAATTGTATTATACTGCAACGTCCCATTTTTCAGCCACTTTTCCCCATTTTCTAAAGTATACAGTGGCCACCAGTGATTACAATATTCAATTAACTGTTTCCGAGTCAAAGGATCAATATTTCCTAAATCCTTCCAGTGTTCCAGAATGCATCCCAGTGGTGTTTTTCGTGGGATTGATTTTTTTACTCGGAAAAGTACCCATCTCCCAAGGACTCAGTGGTTGTGATTGTGCACTATCACAAGCACTAGTCAGAGGGGCCCTAACCCGTGTTAGAACTCCCTCAAGGATTTCTCTTGGTGCGGGCCTGTCCCACCACGGTGGTAAGAGAAATCTCAACCTTGGAGGCTTCCCCTCCCCTCTGGGCCCTGCTCCACAGGCTTTCGCCTAGCAGAGACTTTTACCTGAGACATCTCCCTAGCCCAACTCTGCGCAGCTTTCACCGCGCCTTACGAGCAGGCCTCCCGTCCACGGGGCTCCTTGAATATCCAAATCAAATAAGAATGCCTTTACCTCTCCCAGGGGTCTTGCTCAGAGCTCTTCGGTCCGGGGATCGGAGGTTCTCCCCGAGAATTCCCCGGTGCCGGCTGGAGATCCTGCGATCCCACGGATCCGTCGAGGTTCAGAAGCAGGGTCCCATCTGGGTCGCCAGAAACTGTCACCAAAATCCGGGAATAAACCTCGTAACACCAATGTAGTGTTAAGAGGCAGGCATTCTTTATTGCAGCGCTGGATGCACGGGGGATAGCTCCACCCAACGTGCATGCCAGGTGATCGCCAACACACAGGTTATGTAGGATCAAAACATACATATTCATTATCTTTCCGAGAAAAGGTGATTCTATGATAATCATTTCTTAGAATTCATTTCCATATTCTCCTCCCCGTCACGCATGCTCAGTGATTTGAGTTGGTGGTCCTCAGGGGTCTCTGGTGGTCGTCAGTGGTCTTGCACTCGTGTTCGCTGGGTGACCCCCTTCATGCAGGCATGCGCAGTATCCTTGTTGTGCAGGTACATCTGCACCTGTCCTTACTTCGTAAGATTGATATTCCCGGGCCTATTGTCCGGTTGGGTAGGGACTGTACAAAAAACATAGCAGCATTGTATCTTGACACGGTCATCTTGCCACTTGCCATGGTTAGTTAGCTTCATTACCTATTACTTTGGTTACAATCTACGGCCCCCTATCCTACGGTTACAGCAGGGGAACGTTGAGAGGAGCCCTCCCCCCGAGGACAAAGAAGCGGCAGAAACAACGTGCACTGAACTGACCGTAACCCCCATTCCCCGCCCTGTGCCGCTGAGGGGGACAGAGGTTGAAGCCGGGAGTGAAGTTGAGCCCGGGAAGATGGGAGGGGTGGGGGGGAGGTGTTTTAAGACTTGATGCTATTTTCTCATTGCTCTTCTCTGTTTTGTTTAGTAATAAATTAGATGAATCTCCTTTCTAAGTTCAGTCTGTTTTGCTTGTGATGATAATTAGTGAGTGATCTCTCCCTGTCCTTATCTTGACCCAAGCCTTTTGTTATACTTTTCCTCCCCATCATGCTGGGGGAGGGGTGAGCGAGTGGCCGCATGGTACCTTGCTGCCGGCTGGGCCTAAACCACGACACTTGGGAAGACAGAAGCCATATTCCAAACATCCCCCCTTTCCTCCTTCTTCCCCAAAGGTTTTTTTGCTGAGCATGACGTTGTGAGGAATGGCCCCAAGGCTGTGCAGGGCACCTGGGCAAACCCAAAGCCCAGGCCCACACTGGAGGGACTGTGTCTGTGTCTGTTCTGGTGGGTACATGCTGCAGGGGATGCACAGACCGCTTGTAACCTTCACACCAGACCAGCCGGAGAGGGGACCGGGATGGGTCTGTTTGTGGTGGTCATGGTGGTGTGTATGCTGCTGGTGCTGTGGTAGCTGTAAAGGTGCTGTCCCTGGTTGGAGTTGGTCTGTGACTGGTCACCTCTGTCCATCTTTGTTTCCTTGCAGACACGGGGGTTTAGCACTTTCTCTTTGGGTGAATCCAGCTTGGGCCATCGCTCACCTTGGGGTGGGTCCAGTCACTGCCCACCACAGAGATCTGCAGACAGCTGCAGATTCCCCTCTGGGGGGGATGTCCTCTGCACTGTCACATGTGGGATAGCCCTGGGTATGTACCTCAGAGACCACTCACCATCTCCACTCTCACCACACATCCAATGGTTGAGTCCGAATTCCACCCCTTGGTCTCTGACAGCTCCCAAGGTGACAGCGAGCTTTCCTCTCCAAAACGCAAGGAAAACCAGGCCCTTTTGGGGTGAAATTCCTTGGGCCTGTTGTTGACATCAGCTTTGGAAGAACAGCTCAATCGTGAAGAACTGCATTGAGGAGATGAAACTTTATTACAGAGGTGTGATGAGAGAGTCTCCTCTGACCCAGAGTTAGACATCCCTTTTATACAGGTGAGACAGAGCAAGTTCATTCCTCAGTAGAAGTCAGACAACTCCAAACATTTCTTTAGTAACTTATCAGACACAAATAAAAAAGCAGATAACAATTACAATTATGATAAACAACCAAACAAAATAATGGCCTGCTATGGGATACGCTGCGAGTCAGTTGTGAAGAGAGATGGGAAGATTATCGCAACTGAGAAACATCCATGAAATCACTTTCCTAATGACCTCCTTGAGCTCCTGGTTCTTCATGCTGTAGATGAGGGGGTTCACTGCTGGAGGTAGCACTGAGTACAGAACTGCCACCACCAGGTCCAGGGATGGGGAGAAGATGGAGGGGGGCTTCAGGTAGGCAAATATGGCAGTGCTGACAAACAGGAAGACCACAGCCAGGTGAGGGAGGCACGTGGAAAAGGCTTTGTGCTGTCCCTGCTCAGAGGGGATCCTCAGCACGGCCCTGAAGATCTGCACGTAGGACAGCACAATGAAAACAAAACAGCCAAATGCTACACACATATTAACAACAATAACCTTAGCCTCCCTGAGGTAGGAATGTGAGCAGGAGAGCTTGAGGATCTGGGGGATTTCACAGAAGAACTGGTCCAGGGCATTACCCTGGCAGAGTGGTATAGAAAATGTATTGGCCGTGTGCAGCACAGCATTGAGAAACCCACTGCCCCAGGCAGCTGCTGCCATGTGGACACAAGCTCTGCTGCCCAGCAGGGTCCCGTAGTGCAGGGGTTGGCAGATGGCAACGTAGCGGTCATAGGACATGACTGCGAGGAGAGAATACTCTGCTGAGATCAGAAAAACAAAGAGAAAGACTTGTGCAGCACATCCTGTGTAGGAGATGGCCCTGGTGTCCCAGAGGGAATTGGCCATGGATTTGGGAACAAATGTAGAGATGTATCCCAGGTCGAGGAGGGAGAGGTTGAGGAGGAAGAAGTACATGGGGGTGTGGAGGTGGTGGTGGCAGGCTATGGCAGTGATGATGAGGCCATTGCCCAGGAGAGCAGCCAGGTAGATGCCCAGGAAGAGCCAGAAGTGCAAGAGCTGCAGCTCCCATGTGTCTGCAATTGCCAGGAGGAGGAAGTGGTTGACAGAGCTTCCATTGGACATTTAGTCCCTCATCTCAAAGGACTCCATTGATGGAGGTAAAGGCATCAATAATGTAGGAGAGATTTCTCTTAGAAAAATCTATTCAATTTCTTAAAGAAACGCCCAAACTGCTTCTCCCCTTTCAGGAAGACCTTTCACAGGTCCCATTTGGGAGCTCTGGTTGGTGCTGGCTGAGGCTGCCCCAGGGAGCAGGGGCTCCGCTGGGGCTCTGGAGGAGCCAGCCCTGCCCTACAGCCATAGGTCCGTAGGAACACAGGCTGATCTGGGATTAAATCCACTTGGGTTATCAAAGAGATTTTGAGCATTGTTGCTTCCATTTCACCCAACTGTGGGGCAGAGCTGGGGGGATTTCATTTTGTTTATCCTGTTCGAGTTGTCCCACTACAGCTGAGGAGTGTTTTTCAGGCAGAAATCCCTGGCATTTCTGCTGCACTCCAAGTGAAACCTTGTGCTTCCTGAGAGGCAAAGGGACTGTCCCCTCGTGATGAGTGAGGAGAGCTGGTCGGTCCATCAGCCCTGGTCTCAGCTGCCCTGTGCTGGCACCTCTTTGAGCTGCAGGATGATTCCCCCCAAAAGGAACTGGGCACTGCTGAGAGCAGAGGACTCCATTTCCCAAGTGCAGATCTCCAGCCCCCTCAGCCTGTCTCACTCTACCTGAGCAGGATCTCAGCCCTCCCCGCCAGGAACACAGAGGGCTCTCTGCAGCTGTCTGCAGACAGCCACCCAGCAGCGTTTTCATGGCCTTTGCACTGAGGGGTCTTCTCCATGGGGTTCCTGGAGAACACCAGGATGCCATGGGAGAGCTGTCCCTAGTTCCCACATCACTAACAAAGAGAAGACATCTCAAAGCACAGACTCCTTCCTTTCAGGTGAATGCTGCTTTGATGTCCTTCTTCACAAGTCCCCTCAGAAATGTCCTGGGGGTGATCTGGAGCTGTGAGCAGCCCTCACCCATGCAGAACCCTCTCAGCAGCAGAAGGACCCTGCCTTGCCCTGCTGGGGGTCACTCCTCCAACCCACAGCTTCTCCCCGCAGCTCTGTGGGGAGCTCCCTGGGCAGGAAGAGAGCTGACCCTGGCAGGTGGCAGAGTCCCTGCCCCAGCACAAGTTCCCCTGGGGTGCAGGGACCCTGTCTGGAAGGACAGCTATGAGCATCCCTTCACAGCCCTGCAGCCATCCCCAGGAGAATGCAGCCATCATGCCCTGCCCCTCTGACATAGCAGCAGGGAATCCCTGCTCTGGAGCATGTCCTTCTCTACACTAGACAACTGCCAGAGTCCTCCTGAAAGAACCTACAGGCTGTGGGATGTATGAGTTGCAGGAGAACCCTCCAGGACACTCATCTGCATTGTCCTGCATCCAGAGACTTACTGCATAGAGGGCTTTGAAGATTTCTCCTCCAGTGAGTTTTCAGCATCCTCCCACCTGAGACTGCCTTTCACCTCTCCCTGCCTCACACAGAGGCAGCACATTTTCCTCCTGCCCACAAAAATCCTCCCAGGAGTTCCCACAAGCTGTGGGATGTACCAGCTTGAAGAGATCCCTCCAGCAACCACAGCTGCTTTCCCTGCAGACAGAGACTTACCATCTAGGGGGCTGTGAAGAGTTCTCTTTGAATCAGCTCTCAGCAGCCTCTCACCCCAGGCTGCCTTTAACCTCTCTTCTCCTCCCTCCTCTCCCCTCCGTGCCTGCAGGCAGTGCCCTCAGCCCTGCTGCGCTTTGCAGAGGAGCTGCTCCTGGGCAGAGCTGTCTCTCTGCAGTGCTGCCCTCTTGCCATGAGCTCCCTCCATCCCAGGAGCCCGGCCCAGCTCAGCAGCAGAGGACCAGCCCAGGGCAGCACTTTCTCTGCCCTCCCACACTCCCTGCAGATGTCCCTGGGGCTCCAGGGCTGAAGCTTCTCAGAGGCATCAGGGTCTCTCCTGGGGAGTGCAGGCTGACGCAGACTGAAGTCATCACTGACTGTCCCTCTCTGAGCACTGGAGAGATGGATTTTAGAAGTGGGATTTTTCCTCCCGTGGCATGGTGGTCTATGAGAGGTTGAAATGTTCCCCTCCCTTAACCCCTCTCCCTGTCCCATGGCCAGGCAGGACACCGCAGCAGTGACAGGCAGGGATCATTTCCCCCCATGTAGGTCAGGGATTCAGTGGTGTCCATCAGGTCTCTCCTCTCCGGTGAGTAGTCTGGAGACTGGAGTGGGCTTCAGCTCTCCCCCAGGCACCCCACAGACCCACAGGAGGTGGCATTCCTCTTGCCTCAGCTCAGTGTGCGCACCGTCCATGAGTCAATATAGAGGTAAAGGACTGGCCATTTTTTCCCTCAGCAATGTCTAAAGCCAGCTGGATGGCTTTCACCTCTGCAAACTGACTCGATTCACCTTCTCCTTCAGCTGTTTCTGTGACTCGTCATGTAGGACTCCATACAGCAGCCTTCAGCCTCAGATTTGCTCCCATAATATGACAGGGCGCATCTGCAAACAGGGCATACTGCTTCTCATTTCCTGGTGGTTTATGACATGGGGGGGTCCTCTTCAGCACGTGTCACCTCCTCTTCTGGCCACTCTCCAAAGTTTTGGTCTTCTGGACAGTTCAGAATCAATTTCAAGATCAATTCCAAGATTCCTGTGCAGTCTGGTGTTTCCCATTCAAGCCCACTGTGTGATCACCACAACCAATTTACTCCACGTAGCATCAGTTTCATTATGCAGAGAGGGTTCCCTCCCTTTTTAACATCCAACCTAGCACAGGCGTTCGAGGTGCCAAGATGAGTTGTCCTTCAGTACCAACTACTTCTGAAGTGGCTCAAAGCCCTTCATATGCCGCTAATATTTCTTTTTCATTTGGAGTGCAGTGGGCCTTGGATCCTCTATATCCCTGACCTTGAGTCTCTCCAGGTGCTTTCTGCCAGAGGCTTCAGGTGGGGCCGTGGTCCCTGGCTGTGCTGTAGAGCATGTTTTTCAAATCTCCTCCTGTCTAGACTGGCCCAAGGTCCACCACACAAAGTAACTCTTGTCTAATTTCTTCAAAGGCTTGCTGCTGCTCAGGACCCCATTCAAAGCTGTTCTCCTGGGTCACTTGATAGAGAGGGCTTATGATCAGAATATAACCTGGAATGTGCATTCTCCAAAACCTCACAACACCTAGGAAAGCTTGTGTTTCTTTTTTTGTTAGTTGGTGGCAACAAACCTGTTATTTTATTGAGCACATCCATTGGGCTATAACAATGCCCATCTTCATATTTTGTTCCTAAATCCTGGACCTCCTGTGCAGGTCCTTTGCTCTTCCTTTACTTTATGGCAAAACCAGCTCTCAGAAGAATCTAGATCCCTCTTTTCCCTTTCTCAAACACTTCCTTTTCTGTCTTGCCCCACACAATGATGTCATCAATATACTGCAGGTGCTCAGGAGCTTCACCCTCTTCCAGCGCAGTCTGGATCAGCACATGGCCAATGGTACCTGCTGTTCTTGAACCCGCAGCAACCCCACAACAGAAGGATGCTCTGAGGGACCTGGCAAGCTAACAGCTAAACATCTTCTCTGTACTCAAGGCAGCTATACCAAAAGCCCATTGGTACCCTGTTGGGTCTTTGAAGTACTCTCTCTGGAAGTGGTCTACGCCAAGGATGCTTCTGGACCAGTCCCAACGGGGTGCTTTTGCCACCCTTTCCCAGTTAGGCTTTCCTCAGCCTCCAACACAGACAGTTCTTGGGATCCTCCCGTCACTCCAGAAATGCAGATGGGTTCTGCCCCTTTGTAGTCTAATGGCATTAGAGTACATGTGCACCAGTGTCCCCAGAGCTTTATAGTCCCATGGGGCTGATGTGTCAGGCCATCCATCCCACACGGTCCAGTCAACTCGGTTGTCCCTTTCCTCTCCGTGGCTGGAGACAGGGCCCCTTTATTCCTGGTCAGCGTACTCATTGCTCGGGTTTTGTCACTGCAAAGCAGAAGTCCCTTCACTGGGGTCGAAAGTAAGATCAGCCCTTCTACTCTGCCCAACAGAACCTGGAGCAGTAGTTTCCCTGGGTGGATGCCTTTTGGCTGGTTCTTTGTCTGGCAGTTCCAGTACCCAAGCTTCTAGTCTCCAGGTAGGTTCACCATCCCACGTCCTCATGCCCTCCCCCTGGTCACGCAGATAAAACCATGGGGTGACACATGGTGTGTGCCAGCGGTAACCTGTCCCTTGAACAGAAAAAGGCTGACTCTTAATAGGTGAAACCTTGGTGTCTATGAGAGAGGAAGACATCTGTTTTTAAATGCAGGGACAATTGCTAGGACAGTTTCTCCACAGCTGAGAAGCAGGCCCGTAGGGAGGAAGTGAGATTCTCTTTCAGTTCCTGGAGGGTGCTGGCCAATCCATCCACAGTTGGTGCCTCTGCCTCTGTCCAGCTCTTTATCGCCGGGGTGTTGGCATATGTTAAGTGGCTATCAAATGCCATCCGCCTGATTTGCACTTATCTTGAAGGCACCCTTGACCTCTCCTAAGTCAATATTCCTCAATTATGACAGTGCATACAATTCATCAATTCTTTCCAAAATAACTTCAGAATACAAATAATGTCACAGCATATTTAAAGAAGTCAAAATGTTTAAAAACATTTTTTTAAAAAAAGTTTTTTAAAAATTCAAGCAGTCAAAATGAACATCTTCCAGGTGACTGCCTGCTCTTTGGGCAATTTCCAAAGCAAATATTCAAGACAGTTGCCTTCAGTCTTCTCACAACTGATCCACAACAGGTCTCTTATTTATAGTTAGTGTCCCGTAAAGATACAGCCATATCCATAATCCTTAAAAATGACATATAATGTCAGTGAAGAATCCGAGCCATGTACAGTTCTCGTGAACCACTTCTCAGTCTATTTTTATTTCTTTGAAGCTGCGACAGCAGCCCGTATCATCATGGCAACAAAACCAGTGACACCTTGGTTTCACTGAAACTCGGGCAAACCCCCCACTGACTTCAAAACCTAAACCAGATTTTTACCCCCCGCCTT
Source organism: Balearica regulorum gibbericeps (assembly GCF_011004875.1). NCBI lineage: Eukaryota > Metazoa > Chordata > Aves > Gruiformes > Gruidae > Balearica > Balearica regulorum. The sequence goes on from NC_046187.1 coordinate 67,643,240, forward strand.
TGATTCCCACCTTGTGTCTCCTAAGAATAAACTATCCTCAGACACTCATAGACAGAGGACTAAAAGAGAGGACTATTTTACTTTCAGACATGTGACATGGCCAGGGATAGCTGCCGGGCAGGCAGGGGGGCAGAGGGAAAGGGACACAGTGCCCCTGGGGAGACAGCTCCATCACCCAGGCTGCTCGAAGCTCCACTCCTGCAGGACTCCTCTGCCACCAGGCTTTCCCGAAGGACAGTGACACCCCGACTGTCAGGCTGCTCCCCCGGGACTGCCCCCACCTCTGGGCTCCAGCCTGTCCCCAGGGAGCGAGGGAGACCCAGGTGTGCAGGCTGCCCCAGGACCTGCTCTTCCCGGGTCCCTCATCACTACCCTCCTCTGTGGGCTCTGCCCGCTGCCAGGGCTGGAGGGAGCCCAGGTGTCCAGGCTGCTTTAGCCCCCCCAGACTCACCCCAATCGGGCACTCTCGTGAAGCACCACGATTGCTGAAAGGGTTCCTTGTCCCACGGGCCCAGGGCAAACACGTCTTATCAGCAATGCTGTGGGGACAAACATCCCTCCTCTTGCCAGGGGAGCTCTGTCTCCACGATTAGCTCCGAGTCACTGCCTGAGGACAAGTGTGCACTTCATCGTGTCCCTCTGGATGGACATATGCTGCTCAGGGACAGCGCTGGCCTGGGTTGAGGACAAGGGCATTGAAGGGACATTTCATGGGGACAAGGGCCTTTGGTGAGCTGTGGCCAAGTCCCAGCCAGGGCCAGGGCTGGAGCCAGAGCCTTGTTGGGAACGGGGTCACAGGGACCCACCGTCCGGGGGCAGCTCTGCAGAGTGGGACCCATGTTGTCTGGCAGGGCATGGTGGCCCCAGGCAGTGGCAGAGGGAGGGCCAGGGCAGGGGATATTCCCCTCTGCCCTCTGCTCTGGGGAGGCCGTGCCTGGGGACTGGCCCAGTTTGGGGCCTGCAGTGCAAGGGAAATGGGGGGAGGGGCTGGAGCTGGGCACTGCGACCACCCCAGCACTGCCCCCAAGCCGAACCATCATCTCCCGATGCCCAACGTTCACCAGTGCTGCCCATTGCCTCCAGCGACTGAAGATCCCAGTCACCTGGCTGTGCCCATTGCCCATGTCCCCAGTTGTTCTCTCACCTCACAGTGTTCTCTAATCCTGGAGTCCACGATGCCCCAAGAAGAGGGATCAGTCCCAGCCCCCTGTTTACCCAAGGGGCTGGAGAGGGGTCAGAGACAATTCTGCTTAGAGACGCCTGGTTTGAGGCTGGTGTCATCTCTGGGGGAGTCCTGGAGGGAAAGACCTGCCTGAAAGGTGATGGGCACTGGGAGATGGCAGTGCTGGGAGGTGAGGGGCACTGGGCGATGGGGGATCTGGCTTTGGAGAGCTGTGGGAGGAAGGTTTTGTGTTAGAGCAGTGGGCTGTCACCGTAAGGCTGTCAGAGGTGCACTGCCCACCCCCCTCACCACCTGCAGATGCCTGGGCCCTTCCCTGTGCAGTTGCCCCATGCAGGAAGCTGGACTGATGCCGGGGAAGGTGGCTGGATCAGCGCCGGAGGCAGGGGTGACTCTGTGCCGGGCTGGGCTGGTTGCCAGGGCTGGTGTCTCTGCCAAGCCTGGTGTGTCGGCCAAGTCTGGCTTTGCCCTGGGGGCTCTCAGGTTGGGGAGGGGCAAGGAGGAGTCCTGGGAGGCATAAATCTGCCCCTCACCTTCTCCAGCTTCACCCAGGACTCACCACACTGCAGAGGAAGATGAAGGTTGCAGTGCTCAGCGTGGCCCTGCTCTTCACCATCCTGCTGTGCACCCCGGGAGATGCCCAGGTGAGGCCCCAATGCCACGGGGAGGGGCTCAAGGATGGGGATGGGTCATGGCTGCAGGACATCAGCTGTCCTGCAGCACGAAATTGTAGTGGTGAGCATGAAACCCCTTGAATTGGCCTCTCCCCTTCCCAAGCAAGGAGCTCCTCCAGGCTCCCCTGCACCTCCAGCCCCAAGCAAGGCAGCTTTCTCCCTCCCACAATTCTGCCTGTTCCCTCCACTTCCCCCACAATTCATCTTTTTGTACCCAGAGCCTGAGTTCCTCAGTGAGTGGTTGGACCTGTCCCCTCCCCGGGAGGGTCCACCACAAACTCCTGTGGGGGCCCCCACTGGTTTCTTGTCTTGGTGGCCACACATCTCTCCCTTTGGGCCTCCCCATCTCATCCTTTTGGTCCCATCAGACATCTCCTCTCCAGGATCTACTCTGTGTCTTACCTACGGTGCCCAAATGCCCTGCCTTTGATCATTCCCAATGCTTTTCTTTCAGTCTTTCCCCTCAGTTCTTTGCTTTCCTCCTGTCCACTGCAGTAGTGTCCCCAGATGCCCTGCCTTGAACCCCCACTTCCAAACACTCTCCCAATCCCCTTGTTTCTGTCTTCTGCAGTCCTCTTCCTTCTGTCCCCACCAGCCGCCACTCTTGAAGTCCCCAAATCCCCTCCACTTCAATTCCTTTACATCTCACTTGCATCCCACGCAGTCCTGTCCATTCAACACCCCCAGCCCAGTCCCTTGGGGTCCACTAATTCACCCCAGAGCCCTGTACTGGGTCGTCCCCCCTACCCTCACATCCATTCTCTCTGGATGCCCTGAATTCCCCATGCAATCCTTGTCTCTGTCCCCACCCCTGGTCTCGGCATGAACAGGTATCCCAGGTGACACTTGCAGGAATGATCCTGGGGAGGAGCAGAAGGGATTTTTCCCCTCAGACCAGTGGGAAGCCATGGGCCTGGGGGGACTGGGGACACCTGTGTCCCACCCACAGCCCCACCAAGGTCCAATTCAGCCCACCCTTTTGCTCATCTTCCCCAGGTACGCTTGGAAGGATGCGGAAGTAATAGCCCGGATGTAAGTAGTGGGATGGACTTGGAGGGTATCCAGTCCGGGGAACTGGAGGGCACCTTGGTCCTCCCACCCCTTGCTGGGACCGGGGACGTGCCAGTGACCAGGGAGGTCTCATGGTCTCTCTGCAGGTGGGGTTAGTCGAAGACGGGGAAGTGGAGACGCCTGAGGTGTGTACCACGAGTTCTGCTGGCCCCAGACCCTTCCCTCCATGGCCACGACCATCCAGGGCATCCCAGTGTGCCCCAGTACACCCCAGTGCACCCCAGAGAACAGCCCTGAGAAACTCCCAGTGTTTTCCCAGAGAGGTCCCCTTCCCCAGGGCCCTCACTGCATTCCCATCCATCCCGTTACAACCCAGTACACTCCAGGATGCCCCAGTACACAGCCACGCACCCAGGTTGGCCCCTTCCCCAGGGCCCCCATTGCTTTCTGTGCACCACCCCAGAAACTCATGTACCCCATTTTCCCCAGAGGCACCTTCCCCAAGGACCCCATTGCTTTTCCCTGCCTCCCAGTACACCCCAGTGCACCCAAACATGTCCCTAACCCTCCCTTTCTCCCCAGCGCCTTGATGAGGAGCTGTTGAGAGAGCTTTTGCGCCAGAAACGCCTGGTTGCGTCTGTTGATGTCTAGGTGAGCAGCATCACGGTGTCTCCAGCCCCACAAAGGATCCTGGGCCCTGGGGGATGCCTGAGCCCTTTGGGGTGGGCAGAATGTGGGTATGGGAGAGGGGAGTGTCCATGATCCATGCCCCAGGGTAGGCTGGACAGAGCTGCCCCCCTGCCTTTCCTTGTACTTAGTGGGGCTCTACAGACCCAGAGGGTCACCATGCAGACCAGGTAGGGGCTCTGGTGCTATATGGAGGCCCAGGACCATTGTGAGGGCTGGGAAGGGCTCCGGGAGATTTAGGGGCATCCCAGGGTAATGACACACTGGGCAAGGGGCTCTGGGCGCCATATGGATCTCAGGAGAGCCAAGTGCTGTCCTGGGTATTTTGGGGGTTCCAATTCCCTTCTCCTTCCCCAGGTCTCTGCAGACAGAGACGGTGGGGGCAAGGCCCCTCTCATGTCCCAGCTGACACTGGGGGGTCACAGCTTTGGCTCTGTCTTTCAGGACTGGAACTGGTGGTGACAGCCCTGTCCTGTCCTCCCCCTCCAGAGGCATGAGGAGATGATCATCCCTGGATGACCCCACCTATCCCCTGGGAGCCCTGGGCCATTTCCCTCCAATGATCAATAAACCCCTTCAGCAAAGCTACGTTCTCGTGTGTGTGTGCTTGTGTGTGTCCCTGAGTCTATGTCCCCTCTCCTCTGCCAGTGCCCCGGGTCCTCTCTGGCTGCACCACCACCACGAGCAGAGTGGCTGAGGGAGCCCGGAGGCCTGGGGTGTCTCTGTAAAGGAGATCCCCTTCCCACCCAGCACGTGGCCCCCGATCAGGGCAGATTAGGGCAAAATGGAGTGTCCCCCCAGGAGGCTGGGAGAGGCAAGGGGCGGACGGTGACAGCCCTTGGGGCACGTGGTGCTTTGGAGGCACAGCAGGAAACAGGTTCTTACCGGGGCTCCAGTGAGCACCATCCCCCACATCGCACAACGGGGTGTCGGGGCAGGAGAGGAGCAGGACAGGCAGCCCGGAGCCCCGGGTCCTCTGCCCCGCTCTGGGAGGGGTGGTGGTTCCCTGCCCCATGGACTCAGCCCTCCTGGTTTCACAGGAGATTTCAGAGCCCCACGCTGGGCCCATGTGCCTTCCCGGACCCCCAGCCCCACACCCTTGTTGGGGGCACCACCCCATCACAGACCAGGAAGGCAGGTCATGGGCTCCCGACACTGGACAGATGTGTGATGACACTGATGGCACAGCTACAGGAGGTATCGTCTCTCTATTGTTAGCACTCTGTTAGATCTGTTACATCTCTGATAGTATCTCTGTAAAAGTCAGATGCTAGAGTTATAAAATGCTAGTTTGTGAAATACTGTACATTTCATTTCCAGAAAGTACATGCAAGAAAAACATCTACCTTCTGAGGTCAATTGTCACAGCTCTACTAAACAACACAAACTCACAGGCAATCTGGTACGAGATCTTTGTTGAGCTGAACTTCAGACGGCCAATGTAAACTTAAGCATTTTCTTCAGCGAGTCTCCATGTACTGGTGCTGTTTTCCAGCTTGGTATATCCAGCGCTCTGTGCTGCTTTTAGTGAATGCATCTGCTCTACCCATACATGCACCCCCCAATTTTATTTTTCTTATCAAGATCTTCTCCGTTCCTACGTATTCATGTACATTAAACCATTTTTTCAGGGATTTCTTTAAGCTGTCTTCTCCCCCATGCCCAAAGGAGATGCCAGCTTTGTCCCTCAAGCCATTAGAGCCCTCCACATGCTTCTGATGCACAGAGATTCCACCAAGAGATCCTCGACCTCACTCACCTTGTGAGTCAGTTAGAAGCAGCTGCTTCACAGTTCCAAGGTTATGGTGCTAAGCTTCCTATCTCTGCTGTAGCAGTGTCCAATCTGAGTATCTCTTTGAACAAAGAGGAATCAGATGGTGTTCTGGAGTCCATGCCTCTGGAACTGTTCAGACAGCTTCCATTGGAAGATGTCTTTTTGCACTGAAGCCCACTAGCATTTTGACCAGTATCTGGCATGCTTTGCTGAAAGAACAGTTAAAAAAAAAAAAATGATGCCTTCAAATAATTATGAAAGCAAAAGAAATATTGCCAGAAGAGCCACATTTTTATTATACCTTCTTTCTTTTCTGTCAGGTTTCTGCAGGCAAAAAATGGTGGAGATGTTTCTCTTCACATGAGCTGCCTCGATCTTCAGACCTTCCTTTAGCACGATGAGGTTGCTAGCCTGCCTGTAAACTAAGATGAAATTTAGTGTTGCAGCTTAGTGGGGATGTTTGCAGTAGGTATCTGTCAAAGTTACTTATGCTTTCTTTAGAAGCAGCAAGCCTCTAAGTCTCTCCAGCCAAACAAAGAGCAAGAAGTTTCCAGCCTAACTGAACACAAAGTGCTACTCAAGCGTTCCACAGCGTGAAATCCACAGCAATCTCACTCTGCAATGGGCAAAGCATTGAGTCAGGTTATGTTAAGGTAAAGCCTGGAATCTCACCTATGCTGGATCAAGTCCGAGAAAGAAGTAACAGGAATTCTTCCTAAACATTCCTCTTAAAACCTTAAGAGTGAGGGAAAAAAATGAAAAGTGAGAGCAATTGGAAGATAACTGCAAAGCAAGAGGAAAAACTAAATCTGTGTAAAGGCAGATACTTAGCTCTCCATTAGCTAGGGTAGCTTGTGACTAGTTGGAAAAGTGCATGCGCTGACATAGAGGTGAAGGACAAAACAGCCCTTCACAGTCTTGGAATGCTCCAGCGGAAGAATCTGTTGAAAAGCATAGTAATAATACAGGGTTGTAGACCCAGCCCAGGCTGCCATCAGTCTTGTCCTCTCTAATTAGTTATTCCATGCTTGGAAGCAACAGGTCTAGTAACGCTTCTCCTCTGGCTGGGCTGTCTACCACCTGGATTAAGAAATTATGCTCGATGCACTCCACGGCTCTCCTGGGCTGCTTACAGCTTGCTGTGCTGCTTTTCCAGCAGATGCCAGCGGGATTGAAGTTCCCCAGTAGGATCCGAGCCTCTCAGTGTGATGCTTCCTGTAGCTGAAGAAAGAAGACTTCATCAAAAGGCTTCTCTTGGTCAGCTGGCCTGTAGTAACCACCAGCCATGAGGTTTCTAGCTGCACAATGGTGCTGGGCTCCTCCTCTTTGTTACCCAGGCTGCGTCCATTGGTCTAGAGGCGCTTCAGCTGGGCTATTGACCAGGACAACTTTTTTAGAGGAACGCACCCTCATCCCTATGAACATTTCAAAGGTGTTTCCCTGGTGGTTCCTCAGACACCAGCAGTGCCCTTGGCCCTTTCTGTTGTTCAAAACTCCATCCCCTTTCCCCTGCCAAATCTAGTTTTACATGCAATTGGCCTCTGTTATACCATTTCCTGTCTACTCCCCTCTTTCTTCCTCCCTGCTTCCCCTTCCGCTCCATGTCCCTCATAGCTTTGCATAGCTCTGTTGATTCCAGCGTCCCTCCCAGTCCAGGGTCCCTCTGATTCACAACCATGTCAGCTGAAAAGTCCAGCTGATCTTCCTGGAGGCGGCATCTGTAGTTTCCTGATGGCCCATCCATTAGTGTGCCTGGCAAAGTTCCTTTCCTGTCATTGGCTGTGCTTATTTTGTCAAGTCTGTGTCTCAGCAGATGTTGCTCCTGCTTTCCCCTTTTTCTCTTGGTTTCCCAAATGAGAAGGTCCCCAATCAGACAACCTTGCTGGAATAAACCCTCTCACCCGCCTTCATCCCTTAGCGTGTCTGACCAGCTTTGGTTCCCATCACTGCCTCCCTTCTCGTTTGCCACTCAGGTTTGGGTCCCTGTAGGGTCCTGTCTATGGCTTCCTCCTTTGCTCACTGTTTTAGGATCCCTTGTTGCACTGAAACAGGTCCTTGACCAGATACTCCGAAGGGATCAGACACGCTCCTGCCACACCCCCCCAGACAGATGAGCGGAAGAGAGGCTTTGGCTGGATGCCGTGAGCGACAGTAAACTATGGATGCTGCTGGTGCAGGTGCCGGCAGTCCCACACCCCCAGAGCGAGGGGTCCCTCTGTGACGGTGTCAGACGGTGACTCCAGGCGGTGCTGGGGCAGCTGCAGGTTCCCCAGGAGGAGAAGCTCAGACAAGCTGCCCCCAGAGCTCCACCAGGGCCGGTGTTTCCTGTCAGCTGAAGGACCCGTCTGTTCTGTGAGACAGTCCCACATGGGCTCTGGAGATGGGAGGGAACTGGAGGCTCTCCCAGCTCTGGCGGCCCAGCTCTGGCTGGGCTGTTTGTCCCTCCCCGGGTGCCTTCCTGGTGCGCCGGGGGATCCCTGCCCTGGAACACGCCAGGAGCACAGGCACCACTGCTACGGGAGACACTCCGCCACAGCTGCCCCGCCCACCAGCTGCCGGGGGAAGTCCCGCCCCCTCCCAGCAGCCGCAGGGGCCACTTGCCCTGCAAGTCCCTCTCCTCTGCTGGGCATGTGCTCTGCTGGGATTGGCTGGCAGCACCGGCCACCCCTGCCGGGTTACATCAGACCCGGAAGGCCCTTCCCCTACACACACCGCGGCCGCCATTTTGCTCTGGCCACCCTTCCAGGACAGTGGGTGCTGCCATTCCGTGGCCATGAGCCGCCGTCTTGGTGAACGGCATACTGCTCTGTGATTGGCTAAGGGCCATTTCTTGATACCGTCACCCCCGTGTGTTCTCAAGCAGCCCCTGTGATTGGCTGGCAGGACCGGCCGCCCCATCCTGCCGTCCTCAGGGGCACATCACAAAGGAAGCGCCCTGTCATTACACCCAGGGAGGAGGCCGCTTCTGCCTGCCTCCTTTCATCCTGCCTGGTGATTGGCTGGCAGCCCTTTGTTGACAGCATCATAGCCAGGTGTTCTCAGGCAGCCTTGCAATTGGCTGCCTGTCTCCTTTGGACCAGGAAGTGCTCAAACAGGAAAAGAGATACCATATACAAGATATATAGAAAGAGATTTATAGCAAGGGGTGTATAATTGTATTAATAATTTTATTTATTTATTTTTAAATAGATACAGTACTTTACTATATATCATTAATTATAATAATAATTATAATATATTTTATATCATATTAATTATATTAATTATGTTAAAATGTGTTTTTTCCATAAACATTTCAAAAGCTACAGAAACAGCTTGTTAGGTCACAGCTGCTGGAGTAGCTGATGGGCCAAGAGTAGCCTCATGGCTTGTGTTGGTTCTTGTGAGGTCCCTGGAGACTGGATACCTCAACAACGAGTACATGGCATATAGGAGGATATGTGCTTGTGAGGTCACTCTCAGCTGAGGAGCTGATAGACCCGGAGCAGGCCCATGGACTGTGTGGGTGGTTGTGAAGTCACTGGTTCCCAAGTAGCTGATAGGCCAGGCGAAGACTAAAAGCTTGTGTAGGGGTTGGTGAGATCATTAGTGCCTGAGCACTTGATAGGCCAGGAGAAGGCCCATGGGCTGTGCAGGTTCCCATGAGGTCTCTCTTGCCTGAGGAGCTGATAGGCCAGGAGCAGGCTTATGGGTACTGTAGGTGCTTGTGAGGCTCCTGGTGCCTGAGGAGGTGATAGGCCAGGAGCTGGCGGATGTCTGGTGAATGTCCTTGTGATGTCAGTGGTGCCTGAGTACCTGATACGCCAGGAACAGGCACATGGCACTGGTAGATGCTATGACATCACCTGTGGCTGAGTAGTGGATAGGCCAGGAGTATGCCCATGGCTTGTGCATGAGCTCGTCATTTCTGTGGTGCTGGAGTAGCTTTTAGTCCAAGAGCAGGGATATGGCTTGTGTGGGTGCTTCTGACGGCATCAAAATAATCATTTGGACCCCAGCCAAATAAGGCTTTTTGGAAGACCCAACAGCAGCAGAAGCCTATACACAGCGCACACACACACAGACATATGCGTGCAGTGTGACCCATGAGCACACAGCAGCAGGAGTAGGAGGGTGTGAGGTCACGGTCACTGTAACTCCTGAGCAGAGAGCGCTGGCAGTGGGAGGGATGTGAGGTCAGCGTCAGTATAAGTGCTGCTCAGAGAGCGGTGGCACTAGGAGGGTGTGAGGTGACATCAGCGATGGCAGCCCGTGGCCGTGGGGCTCGGTGCCGAGCAGGCGTGTGCATCAGAGGGGCATGCCGGGGGCCGGGAGCTGCCCAGCCCCGTGCCTGCGAGGCCGAAGGAGCAGCCCCTGCAGCCCTGGCTGGAGCAGTCGGGGTGGGGGTGGCTCTGGGGCCCCGCAGGGATGTGCCTGGGCACGGTGCCAAGAGGAAACCACAGAGTGCCTGGCAGGGTGCTGCGGGGGGAGCATGGCGAGCACTGCCAGGCCACGTGGGCTGTGGTTTGTGCACCTGCAGGCTCCAGCTCCCGATCTGCCCGCGGGGAATAACGGCCCCTGGGTGACACGCGGAGAGTCAGGGACACGTCTGAGCCTCGGGGCTGCGTGTGTGCTGCCAGGGCAGGGACATGTCCCAGCTCAGGCTCCTGCCAGGGACCCGCCGTGGGGCTCTGCGGGGAGGGACAGGCGAGCCAGCCCTCCTGGCATGGAGCTCTTCTCCTGGCGGAGGATTTTTCCCAGCTGCTACTCCCAGCACAGCGGGGGCTGTAGCAGGGGCAGGGGCTGTTTCCTTTCCAAGCTGACACAGACCCCAGAGCAGTCCCAGCTCTGTGGTTCCTGTGGCTTGGCGGTGCCTGGACACTCACGCCTTGGCTTCTTGGGTGAGCTAAGCAGAGGAGATGCTCATTGCTCCCCGTGCCCACAGCAGGGGTCAAGGGGTGACAGACCCATTTCCCCTCCACACCCAGATTGTCCCATGACGATCCCCCAATGCCGCGACCATGACACCCACAGCGAAACATCTATGTCCCTCATATATGGTCATGAACGGCGCTGGAGAAGTTCATTGGAGGGCTTGGCTGTGTCAGAGGGGAGATCGCTCCCGATAACGTCTAAAAAGGTGCTGCTGCTTCCATTGGCTCCTCCTGCAGCTGGGTCAGCACCGACAGAGATATATTACCCTCCCATCATCGTTGTCCCCGTGAGTCCCCAGGAGGCGTGAGAGGGAGTGGGGTGCCGCAGGGCTGTGCCAGCAGGGCAGGAGGCTGAGGCTGGGGATGGAGGGACTCCTGTCCCCTCAGGTGCTGTGGCTGCTCCTCTGGGTGCAGCTGTGCAGGGGTAAGTGTCGACATCCTTGTCCAAGAGATGGGGCCAGTGGGTACCAGTGGGGTCATCGGGACACCTCTGGGAATGGGGTTGCTTTGAAGGTGCCGCTGAGATGAGGGGCAGATGTTGCTCCAGTCGATGGAACTTCTGCCTTTGCCTGTGCCTCCCTGGGTGGGAGAGGGAGGTGTGGGCCTGTGGGCACGGGGCTGTACAGGGGTTTCTGGGCCGGTGAGGAGACGGTGCCCTGTGCAGGGCTGGGCACGGTGTGCAGGTGGGCGTGGGCAGGGGGTCATTGAGGTTGGAGGATGTGCCGCATGTCGTGGGGTGGTGAATGGCCCAGCAGGACCAAAGCTGGGCACCTCCAGCCCTTTGCAGCCCATGTGGAGAAAAGGGACCCTGACACTGCACTGGGGAGAGTGTGGAAGGGGGAGGGCTCCCATGCTGGTGCCTGTGACTCACCCTGGGCAGGAGAGATCTCCACATCTGTGGTCTGGGGCTCGGTGGTTTCCTGACGGATTCCCATGTTGGTGTTTGAAGGGGCTGCAGAGGTGAGGCTGGAAAATGGTGGCGGACGCTGTGCTGGAAGAGTGGAGGTGAAACAAGAGGGCCAGTGGGGGACCGTGTGTGGTTATGACTGGGACATATCTGATGCTGCAGTGGTTTGTAAGCAGCTGGGCTGTGGGTCTGCTATTCAAGCTCACAAGTACGGATACTTTGGGCCAGGATCTGGCCCCATTTGGATGTCTGGTGTTGAGTGTCGTGGCACTGAGTCTGCCCTCTCTGACTGCAAAAACACAGGAAGGGGTAAACAGTACTGTGTTCACAGCTCGGATGCTGGAGTGACATGTTCAGGTAAGGGGCCAGCCCGTTCCCCACCTTTGTGGCTGGAATGGGGGAAGGGACCTGGCTGTGCCCTCAGGGAAATAAGGGGGTGCTGGAGAAGGGCCCAGTGAGGCCAGTCACACTGCTGAGCTGGGACCATCATTGCTGGTTTCCCTGGTCCCTGAGGAAAGCCCAGGGGGAACCTGCCACTGCCTGACCCCTGGTGTGGCTCAGCCCAACCTCCGTGGGTGCCTGGGGTGGGAGATGAATGCCCACCCTGCCCCGCAGTCTCTGTTGGTTCCCATCTTTCTCCTCCTGTTCACACAGGAGCTGTCTGGCAGCACCAAGGACATGTGTCCCTCATGCCAGAGGCACTGAGAGCAGCTCACATGGCCACCCACAGCCCCAGGGAAGGGCCCAGGGTGGCCGGGGACTTTTGGGTTGTGTTCCCTCGCAGGCTCGAGTCCCCCAAAGCAGAGGGTCTGCTGAGAGGGGAAGATCACTGGGCTTGGGCAGAAGAGCAGGCTGGCCCATGGCCACCTCATTCCTCTTCCAGGGTCACCCCATGAGAGCCAGCCCAGAGGGAAACACCCCTGTGCAGGCAGTGCTGACCTGCTGCCCAGCCTCTCCTGCCTACCCCAGCCCCTGGCTGCCCTGTGTCACAGGGCCTTGGCCAGCACTTGCCGGCTCTCCTTGGTGCCTGTCCTTGCACTGGGAGCTCGTGGCAGCCCAGGGCTGCTCCTCTGCCCGCTCTCCTGCCTTCTGACCAGCTGTTGGCCAGGGCTGTGCAGGCCTGGCAGTGCACTCTGGCCCTGGCTGAGGACCCTCCCCGGGCAGGTGCTGGAGCTGGGGGCTGGTGCAGACAGTGACTGTAGGTACACCCGCACTGCATCTGTGCCCTGTGACATGTCCCATCTCCCAGCAGTGCCCCAACAGCCCGAGAACCATCTGGGACTGGGCTGCATTTCTGGTGGCTCCAAGGGCTTCCTGTGCCTGGCCCTGAGCTGGGTGGGGCAGAGCAGGCTGCAACAGCCAACAGCACCTGGGCCCATCTCCTTGGGCCCCAGAGCTCCAGGTGCTGCAGGGCCTGGGGCCAGTTCCCAGCAGCCCAAGGTATCCAGAATAGCAGCAGTTGATCTAAGTGGTGCCTGTGGGTTTGGGAGAAAAGCCAGCCCCTGAGTGCTGTGCTGATTTCTGAAGAGTGGAATGGGGTCTCTGGTGTGTTTGTGCCATCAGCATCCACTGGCAGCTGCTGGGATGGTTGTGAGGCTCTTTGCCTGTGGCCACCTTGGAGATGAGGTGAGGCATGGTCAGGCAACTGCCAGAGGGCTCTGGGACCTCACAGGGGTCTTTGGTTGCTCCAGGATTTGTCCAGCTGGTTGGAGGGGACAGCCCCTGCTCAGGACGAGTGGAGATCTATGACAAGGACCAGTGGAAAACTGTCTGTGACTCAGACTTTGGTCCCAAAGCTGCTGACGTGATCTGTGGGGAGCTGCAGTGCGGCGTAGCCCTGTCCATGCCTGGGGCAGCTCATTTTGGAAAAGGTATTGGTTCCATCTGGGACAGAGAGCTGCAATGTTTGGGGAATGAATCCCTTCTCGCCTCCTGCCCAAGAGGGTCCCCCAGGGAACAGCCCTGCACCCACGCCAACGATGCTGGTCTCACCTGCACAAGTAAGGAGTCGGGGTGGGCTGTTGAATGCTGAGTGTGAGCTGGGGACAGGGAGCAGGACGGGGCCTGTGCTGTGCTGGGTGTGAAGGCAGGAGGGGTGATGTGGTTTTCTGCATCCCTAAGAGACTGCAGAAGGAGGAGAAAGGAAGGCTGTCCCTCTGGCCTGTCCTCCAGCTACCGATGCTGTAAGAGCACCAACGCAGCCTCTCTCATCTTCCTCTGTCCCCAGAGTACAGGCTGGTGAATGGCAGCACAGCTTGTGATGGAAGAGTGGAGTTCCACGTGCTGGGGACCTGGGGCACCCTCTGTGCTTTCCGTTGGGACCTCTTGGATGCCCACGTTCTCTGTCGTCAACTCAACTGTGGGTTTGCTGAGTCCATTCCTGGAGGAGGGCATTTTGGGAGAGGCACGGGCCCCACCTGGAGAGAGTCATTCCACTGTGATGGGACTGAAGGCCACCTGGGAGAGTGCCCAGTGACTGCCCTGGGAGCCTCACCATGCTCCCAGGAGAATGTCGCTGCTGTCCTTTGCTCAGGTGAGTGCTGGGAACACACTGTGTTGACTCCATTTTCCCCTTGGCTGTGACATGGCCACCCAAAGCAAGGGCCCCCATGGCGTCAGCAGCAGGGTGAATTTCTCCCTGGAGAAACCCCAGCTTCACCAGGAGAGATGTGGAGAGCTTGATGTGCTCAGACGGAATGCTCTGATTTGGGAGAGCTGAGGACTGAGCCAGGCCTGGGGTCCCCTGCTCTCATGCTGTGGGACAGGCCCAGGATGGGGCTGTGGGGCTCAGCTCCATCCCTCCAGCTGCAGACAGCCCTGTCCCAGCCCCACAGAGAGTCCCACAGAGACCAATCCCACACTCCGAGGGGCTGCCCGCGTGTCCCCAGCAGCAGCAGCAGCAGCAGCAGCAGAGCAGGGGTGTGAGCTGCAGAGCTGGACTGGGCTTTGCCCTGGCTTCTGCTCAGCACAAGACCCAACCTGGTCCTGTTTGGTCAGCAAGGGCCCCCTCACTCTGCTCCCTGCCAGGGACACTGGCTCCCAGTCCCCGTTCCCCAGGGGTGCAGAGAGGGACAGAGAGGTGTGTGCTGCCCCGTGTTTCAGCAGTGCCAGTGCCAGCGCTGAGGTTGGGCAAGGCTTGTCCTGGTGCTGCCCATCCCCAGGCCATTGCACCACCTGCTGCTCCCTCCTGCGGGAGCTGCCCCATCTGCCTCAGCAGGGACGTGCTGGGTGGTTCTGAACCAGCAAGAGCACAGAGAGGGTCTTGCCCTGGAAGGCTCAGGGACTGGGAAACCAATGGTGTGGAAACCTGCTCCTGAAGCTCACTGCAGAGGGCTGGCGGCAGGCAGGTGAGCTTCAGGGCACCGTGAGGTTTCCGGAGCCTGGAGAGGCAGCTCAGGTTCCTGGGCTCTCTGGTGCTGCTGCGGGCTGGGGCATGGCTGCTCTCCCCAGGCTCAGCCAGCTCCGCATCCCTGCGGCTGGTGGGTGGAGGGAGCCGGTGTGACGGGCGAGTGGAGATCTTCCAGCGCGGGACGTGGGGCAGAGTCCTGGATGACCAGTGGGACATGCAGGAGGCCAGCGTGGTGTGCCGGCAGCTGCGGTGCGGAGAGGCAGAGACAGCCTACAACCCCCCAAAGCCTGAGAGAGGGACGGGTCCTGTGGGGCTGCGAGGGGTGCGGTGCGCAGGGCATGAGGCCAACCTGACCCTCTGCAACACCTCCCTGCCCGAGAGCGCGCTGTCAGCAAGGATTGCAGAGGACGTGGGGGTCGTTTGCTGGGGTGAGTGGCACTGCTGGGGCCCCCCAGGCTCTGAGCTGGGTGGGCACCAGCCCCTGACAGTAGCCGGGGTTTCTTCCCGCTGCAGGGAGCCGGCAGGTCCGGCTGGTGAACGGGTCCGGGCGCTGTGCTGGGAGAGTGGAGATCTACTACCGGGGCAGCTGGGGGACCGTCTGTGACGATGGCTGGGACCTGCCTGATGCCGCTGTCGTTTGCCACCAGCTGGGCTGCGGAGGGGCAGTGGAGGCAGTTGGCTCTGCTCGGTTCGGGGAAGGCTCCGGGCAGATCTGGCTGGACAGCGTGAACTGCTCCGGGGCCGAAGCTGCTCTCTGGGACTGCCCGGCAGGGTCCTGGGGGAAGCACGACTGCGGGCACAAAGAGGACGCAGGAGTCGTCTGCTCAGGTCTGTGCTGGGAGCTGTGGTGGGAGCCCAGTGCCTGGGGAGGCCGGGCCAAGGGGAGAGCTGGCAACGCTCGAGGCTGTCCCTGGCTGCCTCTGAGCCCCTGCCCAAGCCCATCCTGGGGACACCCACCCACACACAGGTCCCCTCAGTCCCACTGGGGGTCTCTGAGGAGCTCAATTGTGCCCAAGGCTTAGTGGGGAGGGCAGGGTTGTCTGTCCATCAGGGACTTGTTGGAGAGAGTCCAGAGGAGGGCCACAAAGCTGATGAGAGGGCTGGAGCACCTCTCCTATGAGGACAGGCTGAGAGAGTTGGGGTTGTTCAGCCTGCAGAAAAGGCGGCTCTGGGGAGATCTAATTGTGCCTTACCAGTACCTGAAGGGGGCCTACAGGAAAGATGGTGAGGGGCTGTTCATCAGGGAGTGTAGTGACAGGACAAGGGGTAATGGGTTTAAGCTGAAGGAGGGTCGATTTAGATTAGATGTTAGAAAGCAATTCTTTACTGTTAGAGTGGTGAGGCCCTGGAACAGGTTGCCCAGAGAGGTTGTGGATGCCCCATCCCGGGAAGTGTTTGAGGCCAGATTGGATGAAGCTTTGGGCAATGTGGTCTAGTGGAGGGTGTCCCTGCCTGCAGCAGGGGGGTTGGAACTAGATGATCTTTGAGATCCCTTCCAACCCTAACCATTTGATGATTCTAGGATTCTAGGATTCTATGAATTTTCTCTGCCCATGGGTGAAGGGGGACTTGCTGGCCGTGCCTTTGCCTGGCTGAGGGCATGGGGGCTGCAGGGGTACCCCTGCTCCCACAGCTCCAGACCAGCCTGTTCCCCCTCGGTGCCTTTCCTCCCAGAGTTCGTGGCCCTGAGGCTGGAGAACAGCACCAACTGCTCCGGGCGCCTGCAGGTTTTCTATAATGGGACATGGGGGAGCGTTTGCTCCAACTCAATGACTCCCAAAACGGTGTCGCTGGCCTGCAAGGAGCTGGGCTGCAGGGATGCAAAATCCTTGGAACCATACCTGACCTCTGGCAGGCTGACTGGCCCCGCCTGGCTGGATCGCGTGGAGTGTGGGGAGAGAAACAGCTCCTTCTGGCAGTGTCCCTCCGCTCCCTGGGACCCAGAGTCCTGCGATGACCTGCGAGATGAGACCCACCTCACCTGCAACGGTAACTCTGAGCCACCCGGGCACCAGCATCCCCAGCTCCTGCTCCCTGCTGGGCATTGTCAAAGGCAGAGACAGAGCCCACAGGGGCTTTTCCTTCCCATGCCAGACCCTCCTGCTGCTGCTGCTGCTGCTGCTGGTGGCACAAAGGGGACTTCAGCTCTCAGAGCCCCACACAGTCACCAGCAGTTGCCAGCCGGGCTCCCAGCAGTGCCTGGGGGAGGCAGAGGTGTCTCCAGGCAAGGTCTCAGAAGGGACCTGTCAGGGCTCCAAGGAGCGTCCCCTCCTCCTGCTGCTCTGTGAACCAGGCTCCCTTTGGGGCTGAGCAGTCAGGGTCCCCCACCGTGTGCCGTGTGTGTCCCCTGAGTGACCGGGGTTCAGCTGCTGCCGTGAGCGAGGTGGCACAGGGATGCGCGAGCAGAACTCAGCCCCGCTGTCTGCCACGCAACCCCCCTGCAGCAGCCCCTTCACCGCTGCATTTCCTTCTCCAGGGAGACAGCCAGAAACGCCCCCGGCCCTGGGGGCCACGTGCCCAAACTCCACGAGCTGCACAGGTAGCTGCTCCTCTGCATGCCTGTCTCAGCTGGCAGGGCTCTGCCTGCTGCCCCGTGCCCTGAGAGGTCTCTGCCTTCTCCAGACAGGGAGAAGATTCGTGCCGTGGGAGGCGAGAACGGGTGCTCGGGCAGAGTGGAGGTGTGGCACCGTGGCTCCTGGGGGACGGTGTGCGACGACTCCTGGGACATGCAGGATGCCGAGGTGGCATGCAGGCAGCTGGGCTGTGGCCCCGCAGTGTCTGCCCTGGGCGAGGCTGCCTTTGGGGAGGGGACGGGCCCCATCTGGCTGGAGCAGGTGGAGTGCCGGGGGACAGAGCCATCTCTGCAGGACTGCTGGGCCCGGCCTGGGGACAGCGGTGCCTGCCGGCATAAGGAGGACGCTGCCGTGAACTGCTCGGGTGAGGGGCAGGGCTGGGTCCCCTCACGGGGGTATTGGCAAGGAGCTGGGGCAGGCGTTTTCCCCGCTGGGTCCCAGCATGGCTGTAGAGCTCCTGAGAGCAAGGCTGTCCGTGCAGAGCCTGGGAGCCTGGTGCCAAGTGGGCAGCAGCTTCTGTGGGGCTGGATGTCCTCCAGCCTCTGCCCGCAGGGCCCTGCAGCCCCCAGGGGCATCTCCCGGGCTGCCTGCACTGTCCTGCCCATGGCCCTGGGCTCCTTCCTGGCCACCCTGACCAGCCCCACAGGAGGGACACTTTGGGTGGGATGTGTCAGGGATGTCCGCACATGTGCACACACACACACGGGGTACCAGAGAGGAGTCTCCCTGGTACCCGCACACCCAGCCTCTCAGCCCAGCTCTCCTTCTCCTCCTCTGCAGCTGCACCCAGGACGGCAGCACCAACCCCCCAAACAGGTAAGCTGTCCTCCCTGTCAGCGCTGGGTCTTCCCAGGGCCAGGCTGTGACCCACAGCCAGAGGGAAGGGGCTCCTTGCCGGGGAGTGAAACTCCCAAGAGGTGTCACTGGGGTAGCGGTGGGGGAGAGGTTTTGGGAGGGCTGTCATTACCCGGTAGGGTGGGAGCTTCCCCATCACTCCTCCCCTGGGGTCCCTTACCTCCAGTGTAAGAGGGGTCAGGACTGGGCTGTCCCAGCCCCCCACCTCTCCCAGGCCTGCTGCTGCTATTTCTGTGTTCCTGCCCATGCAGATCCCACCCGGGGCCGTCCAACAGGCAGCGGGAGAGTCTCATTGCCTGTCATCATCTGCATCATCCTGGGAGCCCTTCTCTGCCTGCTCCTGGCCCTCCTGGCCGGGCAAGTGTGGAGCACTAGGGCTGGGCGCAGAGGTGGGTCCTTCCCCCACAGTCCTGGGGGAAGATGCCTCCTGGCAAGGCCAGGGGTGCTGTGGGGTGTCAGTGAGGGGTACAGGCAGAGCTGGGGGGACCAGAGTGTGTGCTGCCTGCATCCCCATGTGCTGCCCCATTGACTGCCTGACTGTGGGCCACCAGCAGCAAGGGGTAGAGAGAGTCCAGACTTGGTGGGAATTAGGGATGGGGCAAGGAGAGAAATGGCCGAGCTGTGCTGGGGGAGATGGGAGCAAAGGGGAGACAGATGATGCTGTGCCACTGGCAGTGCTCTGGGCAGCTCTGGAGGGGACTGTGGGGCGGGGGAGATGCTGGGAAAGGCATGGGACAGCAGGGTCCATCCCTGTGGCATTGGGCCCCCAGACTGTTCCTCCCTCCAACCCTTACCTGCTCCCCAGCAGGGCAGGGGCCGTGCTATGGATCCATGGGGCAGGGAGGGGGCAGCTCCAGGGGCAGAGGAAAGGCAGGAGCTACTCCAAGCTCAGCACCAGGGACCTGGCCCAGGGCCCAGAGGGGCACGAGGGCTGTCTCTGAGGGGATGGTGTGAGGGTGTCGCTGCCCCTGACCATCTCCATGGGGACATTGCCCTTCCTGAGCAAGTGTCAGCGGTGACAGGACAGCGCAGTGGGGCTGTGCTGTGGGGCCAGCCCTGGGCTGGCCCAGGGGAAGAGGGCTGGTGGAGCAGAGCAGGATGCCGTCCCCTCTCTGCCAGTCCCTGAGCCAGCCCTGCCTCTGTCCGCAGGCTCCGAGAGAGCTTGGGAGCCCTTCCCTGAGGCCCTGTATGAGGAGATCGGTTACAGCCCAGCGTGGGAGAAGCAGGCGAGGTTCAGTGGCTCAGGTGGGTGTGGGTCCCACATGGGGGGCACATCTGCAGGGCTCTTTGCCCTGGCCCCCAGCCAAGGCTGACCCCCTGCAGCCCCCTGGCCCATAGTCCCTGCAGCTGTGGGGCTGTGGGGTGTGTGGGGAGAGCAGCCAGGTGGTGGGCGTGGGAGAGGAGCTTCCTCCCCACCAGCTCTGCCCGTCCCAGCTGGGGACAGCCCCTCTCTGCCTGTCCCTGCATCCCACCTGGCACCGGAGGGGTGAGGGAAGGGGCTGTCCCGGGGCAGCTCTGGGAGCCCCTGTGAGAGGGGGTTTGTCCCAGGGGAGCAGGCTGAGTCCTGAGCCCTCCTCCCCACGCAGCCCTGGCTCGGTGGGTCCCCTGTCCCCAGCAGCACTGAGCCCAAGCTGGGTCAGCAGAGCGCACTCCCATAACACCTGCATCGCCTCTCTCCAGGCTCCTATTCAGAGGGGTCCCTGACCAAGGTGCAGCCCCAGCCCAGGCACAGTGAGGAGGAGGAGGATGGTCCGGGGTCAGCCCCAGGTAATGGGGAGCAGGAAGGGGTGGATCTCTCCTCCCTGCAGACTTGGGATGGACAGTGGTGTCACTGTTAGAGTTGGGGAGGACACAGGCCGGTTTCTTCTGTGGTGCTGCCAAAACCAGTGTCTGAGCCCCATGTCCCTGCACATCCTCCCATCCTCTGCTCCGCAGGACGTGTCTTCTCATTGTCACCAACTCCCCTCTCCTTTCAGACATGCCTGTCGTGCCCAGAGGTGACCCAGCAGATGGCTATGATGATGCCAGGGAGGTTTCTGACCCTGGGGAGGATCCTGCCTCTGGTCAGGGAGACTGGGAAATGCCCAGGGCCCCAGAGGAGGGAGCAGGGCCCAGGGATGCACCTGGAGGTGAGAGGGAAAGATAGCGCTGCTGGTTCCTGGGGTGCCATCCCTGGTGCCGGGTGAATCCTTGCCATACTGAGACCCCAAAATCCTGGGATGGAGGAATCTGCCCTGGGAGTTTTCCTTGGGGAGACCAGGGGTGGGAGAGGGATCTGACCATCTCAGGACTGGTGAGGAAAAGGGGGGAAGGTGATGTAGAGACCAGGAGGGGCACCTCAGGGGACGAATGTGCAATGGGCTGCCTTGCTGCCTGCAGGGCCAAAGCTGCGCTCCCAGAGAAGTGCTGGGGCCCCTGGAGCTGAGGGAGATGCCTGGTCCCTGTCCCCGGAGAGCACAGGCTATGACGATGCTGACGAGGTGTCTCTGGCACATCCCCCTGAGGACACCAAGGCTGTGACACCAGAGCTCAGTGCACAACAGTCCCTGGGCCCCAGGCCAGGACAGCCCGTCCCTGCCGTGCAGCTGGGTGCAGCCAGGAGGGAGGAGAGGTCTGTGCAGCTGGGAGAGCCGTGAGCACCAGGGAACCGTCTGCCTTTTCCCACGGGCAGCAGAAACAGCCGGGCATTGCCTCTGGTTTTATTCTCCTGTGTTTACCCCCGGCTTCCACATTTGTTCTTATTAAAAGCCTTTGGGGGTATGACCCAGAGCTGGTGCTTGCCTGCCCAGGTGTTGGGGTGTCTCCCTGAGGCTGATCGGGGGGGGAACAGAGCACAAGGAGATGGTGGTGAGGAAGGGGCACGTCTTGGGGACAGTGGGTTCAGGGTCAGGCTGTGGAGCTGCGAGAGCCCATGTTCCCTGGGGAATATTCCTGCTGACAGAGACATTTCCATCCTGCCAGCCAGAGCTTCCAGCAAAAATGGCTCTCTGCAAGGTCCCGTGATGCACCCCAGAGGGAGCGCCCATCTCCTCACCCTGGGGTTCCCCAGCTGCTCTTCCCCCAGGCCCTGCCTGGGCCACACTGGTCCCGTGGCACAGAGGCCATGACAGAGCTGCTGTGTTGGGGTGAACCCTGGGCTCTGGCCCCACAGAAATGAGCCCTAAGGTGGCCGCGGTGCCCTGAACACCCCATCCAGCCCCAGGGGGTCTCACGTCCCATGGATCACCTCCCACAGGGGTTAGGAGGCAGCTCCACTCCCCACTGTCCTGGCACAGGGTGCAGAGCCACTTGCTGGGGCACACGGGGCTGGGATTGCCCCTTCCCTGGCTCTGCCAGGTGCCCAGGCTCCATGAGCTGTTCCTGCTCCCTTGGGCCCTCACAGACCTTGGAGCAGTGCTGGTAGCTCCCCAGAGCTGCCTCCTTCCTGGGCAGGGACTGTAAGGCCCCACGGCAGCCCTGGGAGCCCCTGGTCCTGCTGCACTCCAGCCCCCAGCCCTGCCCTCCTGCTGCCTCCCAGGGGTGTCAGGGAGGGTTTGTGTGGGGGCAGTACCTGTGTGCAGGTGCAGGGGGGATGAGAGCAGGAGCAATGGGGGGACCTTTCCCTCAGTGCTGTGGGAGGCAGAGGAGGGAGAGTCCAGGGGAGGGAGAAAGGATCCCCAGGAGACATGGGCTGCTGCCAAAAGCCATCATCCAGCCCTTGGTCTGGAGAAGGTCCTGTCTGGGAGGCTGCTAATTTGGGCACATTTCCATGGCAGAGGGTATTTTGTGTCCCTCCCCTAAAGCCGGCCCTGCTGGGAGCTGAGCCAGGGTCCCTCTCCCTGGGCTGGGGCTTTCACCTGCCCCAGCTCCCATGGGCAGAGAAATGACTCACGTGGGAGCCAGGAAAGGAGAAGTGTTTAACACTTGGCAAGAACCTGGAGCCCAAACTGTCCTCCCCACTCCTGATGGTGGGTCGCCACACCCCGCAAGCTCTTCCCTGATGGGCTTCTCTGCTGCAGACCAGAAGGTGTGTTGGGTGTCCATTGCAGGGGAGCAGCCCCAGGTGGGTAGCACTGCAAACAGCAGGATCTGGCCCTAGAGCAGAAGAGAGGAGGAGGCAGCTGTCACCAAGAGCCTCTCCCATGGCAGTGTTGCCCTATTCCTTGCTGAGAGCTTCTCCACCTCTGGCGTGACCTCGGGAGGTACGGGGGAAGCTCAGGCTCACAGACCTCTCTGCCCTGGTCCCTAGAGCTTTCCTGCTGGCAGTCCCCAGCCCTGGAGCCAGCCCCTTAGTCCCCAGCCCTCTGCTGGGTCTCACCATCAGGCCCCTTGTGTAGGTCCTGGGGAGCTGCTGCAGGAGCAAGCACAGATCTGGGGTACAGTGATGATCCCACATTGCTGCAGAGAACAGACCCAGCCCGCAGGGCCAGACTGTTCAGGCCCCAAAACACCCTGAAACGGGCTCTTTCTGCTCAGGTGTGCTGCCCCCTCACACACCCCCAGGCTCTGTGCCTCATCTCCCTGAGGAGGAGGAGGAGGAGGAGGCAAAGCTGTGCCAGGTGCCAGAGTAAGGGAGAAATGTTACCCCTGGGGGAGGGCAGAGCTGGCAGGGAGGTGGCATGGGGCAGACACTGGGCTCTTCTCCCTGGTCCCCACCTGGGGTGGCTTGAGTCCGCAGGTCAGTGTCCATACTGGCACCAAGCATCCTGTGTTCAGAAGATATCCCCAGCCCACTGCCCTTCTGTACTTCACTTTTATACCTTGTTTCTCTGAATTTGGGCCCACCATTCCTGGGGGGCACTGAGCACCCTGCAGTGGAAGGCCATGTCTCATGTCCCACTTGGGTTGCAGGTGGTTTTGGTGGGGGAACAGCTGAGGCACCATCTCCTGGCCCTTGCTGCCTGTGCATGGCTTTGGACAGGCCTGTGTCTCCCTGATCCCACCAACATGGGCTGGACGGAGACACCAAAGCCCCAGGAACAAGAGGTGGGTACCAGCCCCAGCAGTCCCACCTCTGCAGGGCTGTGCCTGACCTCAGCAGCTCTGGGTTCCTCTGCTCAAGGCAGTGGTGATGGCAGAGGGAAAAAGACCTGGAGACAGGGACAGGGTAAGGAATGTCATTCCGCCAGCTGGGAGTCCCACAGGGCTGTTCAGGCTGGTCCAGCTCAGACACCCCTAGCTGCTGGCACAGGGGGGTGTTTCCCACCTGGGATGGGATCTCCACCTGAGCTCAGGTCCAGCACCTCTGGGAGGTGGCTCAGCAGAGGCAGCGCACACAGCCCTCCTCACCCCACAGACAGGCCCTGGGTGGGCAGGGCAGGCCCACAGTGCCTGGAGAGGACCAGTGCTCCAGCTCCAGCCTGTACCCGCCTGAGGCTGGGGACTCGGGGAAAAAGCACCCTTGGAGATGCCGGGGATCGAACCCAGGACCTCCCACATGCGAAGCGGGCGCTCTGCCGCTGAGCTACATCCCCTTCACGCCTGCCAGCAGGACAGACACTCTCCTGCCATGACACGTCTATGACAAGCACAGCCCTGTTGTCCCCTGGGTGCCAGGGGACCCTCTGCAGAAAACAGCATTTGAAGCCTCCTGAGATGGGGGAAGTCAGGACGGCCTCTCCACGGGGGCCTGATCCTGGCACAGGGATGCACTGCAGAGCATTGCCCCTTCCACGTCTCGGCAGGGCAATGGGGCAGAAGGAGGCTCTTGCTGCAGCCGCTGCTCCTACGCTCTGACCCACTCTGGGCTTGATGGAGAGGAGAAAACTCCTGAGCCTCCTCTGCCACCCAGGGCAACAGCCGTCTGTCTCCCATCTGTCCCCAGCTCCACAGGAGGAGCAGAGGAACAGGGTGAGGGAAACACCCTCCCTGGGGTGAGGTGTCCCCAGGCTCTGATGGCACCCCAGGGTGTGCGGTGGGGGGACATGGGGACAGAAACCTCTCACCCCCTCATCCAGGTAGCGGGCCTCCCCCTGCACCCCTGTCCCCGCCAGCATCCCTGGAGGTGGGGTGAAGGGCAGGCTTCCATCTCCCTGGGGCTGATGCCCAGAGAGGAGCACAGAGGTGTTTCATCAGTCCTTGCAGCAGGCGGGTCAAAGGGGGCAAGAAACTCTGCTCAGGCCAGCGTGTGACTACACATGACGCCCATGCACTGCAGTGGGTGATCCTCAGCACGGCTTGGTCAGCTGTCCTGGGCACATCAGAGGTCTCGCTGCGACAGACCTCCAGAGGAAGGATGCTGCCATTCAGGCCTCAGCTCCAGGGAGTGCCTCTGCCTGGGAGTGGGGGGACAGTGGCCTCTGGTCTGGGAACTGAGAACCAGGTGAAGGGGGGTGTGAGGAGAGGAGCGGTCTGTGCACCATGGAGAATGACAAAGAGGAGAGAGACAGGGTCTTTGCAGAGACGGCGCAGTGGAGAGATCTTGATCCCTGTGGAGCAGGGAAGCAGGGAGAGCTGGAGCCCACCCCAGAGGAGCAGTGAATGGAGAGTCCTGCCCAGGGGGAGGCTGGGGACTCGTGGTGCTGGAGGAAGGCTCCTTCTGAGCTGCAGGTCTGCAGCTACAGAGCTGGGACAGTGCTCTGGCAAGAGGTGAAGGAGCAAGCAGGGCTGGGGCAGGCTGGAGGAAGGCAGGCAGGTCTTGAAAAACCTAAGGGAGAAAATGATTGCTGAAGCCCGGGGTTGAACCAGGGACCTTTAGATCTTCAGTCTAACGCTCTCCCAGCTGAGCTACTTCAGCCCTGCCCCAGCAGCCCTGGTCCCCGTGCCACCCGTGCCAGGCCACAGGCTGGCACCCAGGAGGAGTGCTCCTCAGGGAGGTTCCCAGGGGAAAGCTGTGCCCAGCCCCGAGCAGAGGGGACCTGGCTCCTCCCTGACCCCAAGGCCAGGTGGGCTCCACGTTTGGTGGAGGCCAGCTTACACTGGCCGTGCCAAGATGTCTGTGGGCCTTGTACAAACGTGACAGTGGTGAAGGGAAACGGGCAGACCAGGCATGTGCAACTGCAAAGGCTGAGGGTGGAAGAAGCGTGGGGCTGGTGGAAGACCTTATCTCCTTCCCCAGGGAAGGTCTCCCCCCACCCTTTTGTCCCTGGCTCCACTTCACTCACTCCTTCATTCCCAACTCCTCTATCTCCTCCCCGCTGAGCAGCGCAGAGGGATGGTGAATGGGGGTTGTGGTCAGTCCATAACAGTTCCTCTCTGCTGCTCCTTCCCTCTAAGACTTTTTCCCATGGGGATCCTCCTATGGGCTACAGTCCTTCAAGACAAACCTGCTCCAGCATGGGCTGTCCTCCATCCAGCATTCTCTCAGAAATTATCCAACATCTTCGGTGTTGAGTCCTCCATGGACTGCAGGGCTTACTTTCCCCACCATGGTCTTCTCCATGGGCCGCAGGGAAATACCTGGTGTACTCCGATATTCACCATAGCAGGAAACTATCTGCTCTTGTGCCTGGAGCACCTCTTCCCCCTCCCTCTTCACCAACCTTGGTGTTTGCAGGGCTGCTTCTCACATTTTTTCTCCCTTACTCCTCTCCCATTCTGGCAGTTGTGTCCTTTCTTAAATACATATTTGTAAAGGTCCTACCAGCTTCACTGATGGGCTCGTTTTTGTGCACTGGTGGGTCTGCTTGGAGCCTGCTGGAACCAGCTCTGTCTGGCAGGGAGGCAGCCCCTGGTGTCTTCTCACAGAGGACACCCCTGCATCCCCCCTGCTGCCAAACCCTGGACACCACCACCAATGCACAGTGTAAGTCTTTGTCTTGCTGAATGACATCCCCTGCTCTTCCCTCATCCACAAATACAATTTACTCACTGGGGAGGAAGAGAGAGAACAGAGAAGGCCTTGATGCTGTGCAAACATGGTTCAGCAATAGCTACAACATCGGTGTGTTGTCAGCTCTGTTTTGGTGACAAATCCCAAACACAGCACCATAGGGGCTGCCGTGAAGAAAATTACCTCCATCCCAGGCAAAACCAGTACAGTGTGCCTGGAAGAATGTTTCCAGGAGTAGCTGGTCTATCTCCTTCCCAGGGAGAGAGGTGAGGCTGACTGGCCTGTAGTTCCCTGGGTCCTTCTTCTTGCCCTTCTTGAAGACAGGATGGACATGTGATTTCTTCCACTCTTTGGAGGACTGTATTGTGTGCACACACGTGAACTGAGGCAAGAGGACTCCCGCCACCTGTGGGTTTGTGGCAGGTATGGGAGGAAGCTGAGTCCCTGTGACGGATCCACTTGACTCCCTGACCAAACCAGCAGTAGTTTTGTTCAGGGTCAAAGGAGGTAAAGGCCCAGGTGTAACCTGGCCAACAACTTCTCTAGTTCCAGTCTGATATCGGAAAACAGGAGCAGAGGGACATGGTAAGCATTGATGTATATGGGCTTGGAAACTGGAACACCCATCATGTGATTAAGACATGAGTAACAGGTGGTTCCTCCAAGACTCATTTGTCAAGGAACAAAGAAAGCTGTGGGTACAAGGAGTCTCATGCATGCCTTTCCCATCACATGGAATTTGACTACAAGCCGACCACTTTATTCCATAAATATGGCAGCCTAAGGGTATCTTCTCGGAGCTCTCCCTGCTAAGCAGCTGGCTGTCCAGTGGTGATCTCTCCTTGAGCTAGGACACCTCTCAAGGTTACCTCTCGAGGCTAAGACCTCTTACCCACTGC